>NC_041224.1:35321168-35321708 GCF_002837175.3 Physeter macrocephalus | reverse complement strand
AGACTTTTTGATGATGGCCATGCTGACTGGTGTGAGGTGATACCTCATTGTAGTTTTGTTTTGTTTTTTGTGGTACCGGGCCTCTCACTGTTGGGGCCTCTCCCATTGCGGAGCACAGGCTCCTGATGCGCAGGCTCAGCGGCCACGGCTCACGGGCCCAGCCGCTCTGCGGCATGTGGGATCTTCCCGGACCGGGGTACGAACCCGTGTCCCCTGCATCGGCAGGCGAACTCTCAACCACTGCGCCACCAGGGAAGCCCGTCA
The DNA here is from genome assembly GCF_002837175.3 of Physeter macrocephalus. Lineage (NCBI taxonomy): Eukaryota > Metazoa > Chordata > Mammalia > Artiodactyla > Physeteridae > Physeter > Physeter macrocephalus. The sequence goes on along the minus strand of NC_041224.1, from coordinate 35,321,444 downwards.
TTGTAGTTGTGATTTGCATTTCTCTAATGACAGTGATGTTGAGCATTCTTTCATGTGTTTGTTGGCAATGTGTATATCTTCTTTGGAAAAATGTCTATTTAGGTCTTCTGCCCATTTTGGGATTGGGTTGTTTGTTTTTTTGATATTGAGCTGCATGAGTTGCTTGTATGTTTTGGAGATTAATCCTTTGTCAGTTGCTTCATTAGCAAATATTTTCTCCCATTCTGAGGGTTGTCTTTTGGTCTTGTTTATGGTTTCCTTTGCTGTGCAAAAGCT
>NC_041224.1:35309312-35321129 GCF_002837175.3 Physeter macrocephalus | reverse complement strand
TGTTCTGCCTATGTTTTCCTCTAAGAGTTTTACAGTGTCTGGCCTTACATTTAGGTCTTTAATCCATTTTGAGTTTATTTTTGTGTATGGTGTTAGGAGTGTTCTAATTTCATTCTTTTACATGTAGCTGTCCAGTTTTCCCAGCACCACTTATTGAAGAGGCTGTCTTTTCTCCATATGGGTTTAAATCTTAAGAAAAACTGATGCTTGCCTGCCTCACTTCTCCCTCCTGAAGTCAAAAGCCATGACCCATTTTGCTCGTGCTGCTCTCAGAGTCCACATTATATCGATAAAATTAACAGTACATACGTAGACAGAGAGGGGGATACCCCTCCCACCTCGAAGGAACGCAACAGTGAATCAACAGAAGAGAATGTTTTCTGTAAGGACGCTTATTTGTTTCCAATAGTGTAACAACTGAGACCGCGATCCAAGCCAGACTGCTTGGGTTCATATCCCAGTCCCTCTGCAAGACTTCGGACACATTACTTAACCTATCTGTGCCTCAATTTCCTCACGTGCAAAAAAATGAAGCAAGGAGAGTGCGTGCCCACTGGGGTGGCTACAAGGACTACGTGAGTCGGTTCATTACAGGACTCAGGGCAGAGTCTGGCTCGTGGTACCGAGAACACTATACTGTAGTTGGATCGTAACATGATGTGTCCAGTATTAACGTGACTCTAAGCTGGAGAGAGAAGACAGAGAAGAAACAAGTGTGGGAGAAACTGAGCTTCCTGGATTCTGACTACCGCCACTCCCCAGCCCCACCACCAACCAGGGCCTGTCCAGGCTCAATTCCACCAGGGTTTCTTCTGTGGTTGTACTGTTTTTGTTCTTTGAGTAAAATATGCACAAAGAAGGACAGTTGTGCTATCAAATTACCAACGGCATTGTTTACAGAACTAGAACAAAAAAATCTTAAAATTTGTATGGAGACACAGAAGACCCCGAATAGCCAAAGCAATCTTGAAGGAAAAAAACAGAGCTGGAGGAATCAGACTTCCTGACTTCAGACTATAATACAAAGCTACACTAATCAAGACAATATGGTACTGGCACACAAACAGAAATACAGATCAATGGAACAGGATAGAAAGCCAAGAGATAAACCCACAAACCTATGGCCAACTAATCTATGACAAAGGAGGCAAGGATATACTATGGAGAAAAGACAGTCTCTTCAGTAAGTGGTGCTGGGAAAACTGGACAGATACATGTAAAAGAATGAAATTAAAACACTCCCTAACACCATACACAAAAATAAACTCAAAATGGATAAAAGACCTACATGCAAGACTGGACACTATAAAACTCTTAAAGGAAAACATAGGAAGAACATTCTTTGATGTAAATCACAGCAAGATCTTTTTTGACCCACCTCCTAGAGAAATGGAAATAAAAACAAAAATAAACAAACGGGACCTAATGAAACTTAAAGGCTTTTGCACAGCAAAGGAAACTAAACAAGATGAAAAAACAACCCTCAGACTGGGAGAAACTATTTGCAAACGAATCAACGGACAAAAGATTAACCTCCAAAATATATGAACAGCTCATGCAGTTCAGTATTAAAAAAACAAACAACCCAAGCCAAAAATGGGCAGAAGACCTAAATAGACATTTCTCCAAAGAAGATATACAGATGTCCAAGAGGCACATGAAAAGCTGCTCAACATCACTAATTATCAGAGAAATGCAAATCAAAACTACAATGAGGTATCACCTCAAACTGGTTAGAAGGGGCATCATCAGAAAATCTACAAACAACAAATGCTGGAGAGGGTGTGGAGAAAAGGGAACCCTCTTGCACTGCTGGTGGGAATGTAAATTGACAGAGCCCGTATGGAAGTTCCTTTAAAAACTAAAAATAGAATTACCATATAACCCAGCAATCCTACTACTGGGAATATACCCAGAGTAAACCATAATTCAAAAAGACACATGCCCATTGTTCACTGCAGCACTATTTACAATAGCCAGGTCATGGAAGCAACCTAAATGCCCAATGACAGACAAATGGATAAACAAGATGTGGTATATATATACAATGGAATATTATTCAGCCATAAAAAGGAACAAAACTGGGTCCTTTGTAGAGACTTGGATGGACCTAGAGACTGTCATACAGAGTGATGTAAGTCAGAAAGAGAAAAACAAATATCGTATATTAACGCATATGTGTGGAATCTAGAAAAATGGTACACGTGAACCGGTTTGCAAGGCAGAAATAGAGACACAGATGTACAGAACAAACGTATGGACACCAAGGGTGGAAAGCGGTGGCGGGGGGTGGTGGTGGTATGAATTGGGAGATTGGGATTGACATGTATACACTAATATGTATAAAACAGATAATAAGAAAAAATAATTGACTAGCATGTACTTGACAATAAAAGCCAAGATTCTGAGAACAAAAAAGTTAAAGAGAACCTATATAAAATTGGTAGAGGATTAACTGATGCAATCTTTTGGGAAAACACTATTTTCAGTAATAATTTGTTACTGTTTGTAATAAAAGTGCAACTACTGATTAAAAAAAAAAGTACAGGGGCAGGGAGTGTGTAAAAATGGTGAGCAGAGCGGAGGCAACAAGAAAAGGAATGGTAGGTAAGAAAGCGTGTTTCCAGCGAGCACTGTCTTTGGTCAGAAGTGGAGCCAGGGCCACCATTTGGTTCCACCTACTTGCTGCTTCAGTTCCATTCCCTCCATTTCTCAGTCCTCAGGAAAAACATGTAGGTACATGACTGTACAGAGGGGCATGTACTGACCACTGCACTCATGCGTTCAATTATTCATTGAGCACCTACTGTATACCTAGTCCCTGCTTTCACAGAAGGTTGTTTGGGGATGGAGACCAGTAAACCAACCAGACAGGAGGATGGGATGGATACGACGTGTGAGGAGTGTGGGACCTGAGAGTGCAGAAGATGGGCATCTGGCCCAGGCCACCAGGAGAGGCCTAGGCAGGAAGTGACATGCAGAGAGGACCTAGAAGAACAGTGGGTACTCAAGCATGTCCAATCAACAAGGACGTGTGACAGAGATTCATCTGCACAGCAACTGACCTTGCTTGTTCCTTAAACTCTTTCACTGGTTCCTGGCCCTCCTGAGTCACGTCAGACGCAGAGGCTCTCTCAGGACGCGTACACAGGTCCCATGCACTTCCTCAACCACTGCTCTTCCTCTCTCTCTTTACATCGAGGCTACACAGACACTCCACCTCTTGCACTCCACTCCACCTGCTGGGTCTCTGGCCTTCAGAACTGTTTCCAATGAAGAATGAAGAATGTCGCTGTTCGACAACTGGGTGAATGCGGATTGATGCCTTTGCTGTGCCAGGCTCTGCTCTAGGCATAAATTATCTTCACTTTTTTTTCATCATAAACTCAGCCCATTTTTAACCACCACTTTTAACTAATGCTTTTGTCCTTAATGGACAATAAGGGGGATAAAATTTTATAACAGCTATAAACTAAGTACACAGGAAGCACACCAAAAGTTAATTAGAAAAACAAAGGCAATGACTCTTCACCATGAAACGAGCTAGTGAGACACTCTTGAAACATGTGATAGAGAAATTACATGAGTTAAACAAAAAGCGTTTAGAGCAGTGTCTGGTTCAAAGGATGTGCTGGATAAATGCTGACTGCTGCTAGGATCATGGCTGTTGAGGTTTCACTGTGCATCTTGGAGGAGACCACAGTTAAGTACCAGCGTGCTAGCTCTTGCTACTATTATGCATCTTCTAGAACTTCATACAAATGTACTGTAACATCAGTCTCTTATGCCAGGCTTCTTTCTATTGGCACGATGCTTTGAGATTCACCCACGGCGCCTCTGCAGTTCTTCATTGCATCTTGCCTGTTCTTAGCCCTTGGCTCTTCCACATAAATTCTACAATCAGTTTAAGTCCCACAGAGGACCCTGTGGGGACTTTTATTAGAATTAAATATAAATTAAGAGAGCTGATATCTCTGCAGGATCCATTATCACAGGGTATCTATTCATGTTGGCATTAATGTCTTTCATATAAAGTTTCACAGTTTTTACCATGGAAGTCTGGCCCATCTTTTGCTTGATTTTTCATCAGGTTCCTCATAAAGTTTATTGCTACTGTACATAAAAATTTAAATTACATTTTTACATTTGTTGCCAGTGTATAGAATTATTAATTTTTGTCTGTTCATATTATATCCAGACATTATGCTAAATCCTCATTATTTCTAGTAATTAATCTATAGATTAGTTGGGGGTTTCTCTGTAGATAATGTCCTGTAGTTTTCCTTTCTCATCACTGTCCTTTTCCGTTACTGACACAGGCCTCTGTCCTAGAATAAACATGAACAGAGAAGGCTTTGTTCTCTTTCCATTCTCTGAAAGTTTCTGTTTAGAATCAAACTGGTTCATTTCTTGAACATTGGGTGTAACGTAATATAAAAACCTTCAGAGCCTGGTGTATTTTTTTGTGAGAAGATTTTTAGCTACTGTTTCCATTTATTTATTGGTCATACGATTACTTAAGGTTTCCATTTTTTCTTAAGTTTTTAAACTAGGAATTTATCCATTTAATTAAGTTTTCAAATTTATCGTCATATGGTTATTCACAGTATTCCACTTATCTTTTTTCTTCTGGTGTATCTGTAGTAATATCCCATTTTAAATTCCTTATATCATTTATTTCTGTCTTCTCTCTGCTTTATCATTCTCACTGGAGGTTTTTCAATGTTATTTGTATATTCTAGGAATCATCTTTGTTGATCTTCTAAATTTTATCATTGTCCTTTATTTCTTTTTTTAATTAACAGACTTTATTTTTTAAGGCAATTTTAGGTTTACAGAAAAACTGAGTGGAAAGTACATCATGCTCCCATCCGTATACCCTCTCCCCTACAAGCACAGGCACAGGCGTGAGCGCACACGTGTGCGCGCGCACACACAGTTTCTCCTATTATTAAAATCTTGCATTAATGTAGTACATTTGTTATAGTTCAGGAAGCAATATTGCTACAATATTAACTAAAGACCATAGTTTTCATTAGGGTTTAATCTTAGTGTTTTACATTCTTTGGAGTTTGACAAATGTATAATGTCATGTAGCCACCATTACACTATCATACTGAATAGAGGCACTGCCCTAAAAATCCTCTGGGCTCCACTTATTCATCCCTCCCTCCCCCTGGGTACCTGACAATCAGTGATCTTTATACTGTCTTCATGGTTTTGTCTTTTCCAGAACATCAGACAGGTGAAATCATACAGAATGTGGTCTTTTCAAGAAGTTTGGCTTCTTACACTCTGTAATATGCATTTACAGTTTCTCCATGTCTTCTTCTAGGTTTGAAAGCTCATTTCTTTTTAGTGCTGAATAATATTCCATTGTCTGGATGTACCACAATTCGTTTATCCATTTACCTATTAAAGGACATCCTGATTGCTTCCAAGTTTTCGCAATTGTGAACAAAGCTGCTATAAACATTTGCATGCAGGTTTTTGTGTGGATATATTTTCAACTTATTCGGTTAAACACCAAAGAGTGTAACTGCTGGATCATATGGTAAGAGTATGTTTAGCTTTTAAGAAACCACCAAGCTGTCTTCCTAAGTGGCTGCACCATTTTGCATTCTTGCCAACAATGAATAAGAGTTCCTGTTGCTCCACATCCTTGGCAGCATTTGGTTTTGCCAGCACTCTGGATTTTGGCCACTCTAACAGTAGTATCTTACTGTTTTAATTTGTGGTTTCCTGATGATGTATGTTGAGTATATTTTCCTAGGCTTACTTTTCATCTGTGTACCTTCTTTGGTGTGGTATCTACTTAGATCTTTTGCCCACTTCTTAACTGGGTTGCTTGTTTTCTTACTCTTGAGTTTAAGAGTTCTTTGTATATTTTGGATACCAGTCCTTTATCAGATATGTGTTTTGCAAGGCTTTTTCTCCCAATCTGTGGTTTGTTTCTCATTCTCTTAATTATGTCTTTTTTAGAGCAGAAGTTTCTAATTCTAATGAAGTTCAACTTACCAATATTTCTTCCATGGACTGCGCTTTTGATGTTGTATCAGAAAGTCATCACCAAACCCAAGGTAACCTATATTATCTTCCAGGAATTTTATAGCTTTTTGTTTTACATTTATGTCTATAATCCATTTTGAGTTAATTTTTGTGAAAGCTGTAAGATCTGTGTCTAGGTTCATTTTTAACATGTCAAAGTCCAGTTGTTCCAGTGCTATGTGTTGAAAAGATTGTCACATATTGGTTAACTGTATTTATGTTGGTCTATTTCTGGGCTGTCTAAAATATGATCCATTGACCTACATGTCTTTTCTTTCACCAATACCTCACAGTCTTGACTATTACTAGTTTATAGCAGGTCTTGAAGTCAAGTGGTATCAGTCCTCTGACTTTGTTCTACATCATGTTGGCTTTTTTGGGTATTTTACCTTTTCATATCAACTTTAAAATCAGTTTGTTGATATTCACAATATAATTTGCTGGGATTTTGACTGGGATTGTCCTGAATTTACAGATCAAATTGGGAAGACCTGACATCTTGACAATACTGAGTCTTCCTATCCATTTATTTAGATCTTATGATTTATTTCATCACTTTTATAGTTTCCTTCATATAGGCTTTGCACATTTTTTAGAGCTCTACCTAAGTATTTCATGTTTTTGGTGCTAATGTAAACAACATTGTTTTGGTTTTCTGCTCGGTTTTTTATTGAAGCATAGTTGATTTATAATATTGCATTAGCTTCCAGTGTACAACAAAGTGATTCAGATATATATGTGTGTGTATTCTTTTTCACAGTCTTTTCCATTATGGTTTATTACAGAATACTGAATATAGTTCCTTGTGCTATACAGTAGGACCTTGTTGTTTATCCATTCTCTATATAATACTTTGCATCTGCTAATCCCAAACTCCCAATCCATCCTCCCCCACCCCACCTCCCCCTGGGCAACCACAAACCTGCTCTCTATGTCTGTTTCACAGATAAGTTCATTTGTGTCATATTTTAGATTCCACATATAAGTGATACCATATGGTATTTGTCTTTCTCTTTCTGACATACTTTGCTTAGTATGATAATCTCTAGTTCCATCCATGTACCTGCAAATTACATTATTTCATTTTTTTTATGGCTGAGTAGTATTCCATGGTATATATACACCACATCTTCTTTATCCATTCATCTGCTGATGGACATTTGTTTCCATGTCTTGGCTATTGTAAATAGTGCTGCTAGGAACATAGGGGTGGTGCATGTATTCTTTTGAATTAGAGTTTAATGACCTTGTGTTTTTAATTTCAAATTTCAATTGTTTATTGCTGGTATATAAGGAAGTGGCTTTTAAAAAAATAAATTTATTTATTTTTGGCTGCACTGGGTCTTCGTTGCTGCGTGCGAACTTTCTCTAGTGGCGGTGAGTGGGGGCTACCCTTCGTTGTGCGTGGGCTTCTCATTGCATGGCTTCTCTTGTTGCGGAGCACAGGATCTAGGTGCGCAGGCTTCAGTAGTTATGGCTCGCAGGCTCTAGAGCGCAGGCTCAGTAGTTGTGGCACACGGGCTTATTTGCTCCACGGCATGTGGGATCTTCTTGGACCAGGGATCAAACCCGTGTCCCCTGCATTGGCAGGCGGTTTCTTAACCACTGCGCCACCAAGGAAGTCCCTAGAAAGTGGCTTTTTAAATATTAACCTTATATTCCACAACCTTGCTATAATCACTTATTAGTTCCAGATTTTTTCTTGATTCTTTGGGATTTTCTACATAGACAATCACATCACCCCCAGTACGTACACTTTTAATTTCCTTTACTTGTCCTATTGCATTAGCCAAGACTTTTAGTATGATGTTGAAAAGTAATGATGAGAGGGGATGTTTTTGCCATGTTCTTGATCTTAGTGGGAAATCTCACCACTAAATATTATGTTAACTGTAGGTTTTTTTCATAGATGTTCTTTATCAAATTGAGGATGTTCTCCCCTACTCCTAGTTTGCTGAGAATTTTTCTCAAAAATGGGTATTGGATTTTGTGAAATGCTTTTTCTGCATCTATTGACAGGATTATGTGTTTTTTTCTTTAGCCTGTTGATACGATAGATTACATTAACTGATTTTCAAATGTTAAACCAGCCTTGCATACCTGGAATAAATCCCACTTGGATGTGTTGTATAATTATTTCCATCCATTACTGGATTTGACTTGCTAATATTCTGTTGAGGAATTTTGCATCTATGTTCATGAGAGGTACTACTCCGTAGATTTCCTTTCTTGTAATGTCTTTGTTTAGTTTTGGTATTAGATTAATGCTTGCCACAAAGAACGAATTAGGAAGTATTCCCTCTGCTTTTATCTGCAGAAAGAGGATATAGAAAATAGGTATAATTTCTTCCATAAATGTTTGGTAGGTTCACCAGTGAACCCATCTGGGCCTGGTGTTTTGGAAGCTTAGCATTGTTTCAGCGTTTTTAATAGACACAGGCCTACTCAGATCACCTATTTCTTCTTGGGTAAGTTTTGGCCGATTGTGTCTTTCAAGGAATGGGTCATTTTCATCTAGGTTTTCAAATCTGTAGGCACAGAGTTGTTTGTAATACTCCCTTATTATCCTTTTATTGTCTATGAGATAAATAGTGATGGTCACGTTTTCATTTCTGATATTAGTAATTTGTGTGTTCTCTATTTTTCTCTTAACCTGGCTAGAAGATTATCAATTTTATTGATCTTTGCAAAGAACCAGATTTAGGCTTGATTTTTTCTATTGACTTCTCATTTTCAATTGCATTATTTCTCCTTTTATTTATTTCCTTCTTCTTCGGATTAACTTTGCTCCTTTTCTTAGTTTCCTAAGGTTGAAGCTCAGATTACTGTTTTTAGATCCTTCTTCTTTCCTACTATACACATTCAATGCTATACATATGCCTCTAAGCACTGCTTTCGCTACATCCCACAAATTTTGATCTCTGTATTTTCATTTTCTTTTCATTTCATTTTCTTTTCAGTTCAAAATACTTTTTAAATTTTGCTTAGATTTCTTCTTTGACCCATGTGTTTTTTAGAAGTGTGCTGTTTAATCTCCAAGTATGTAGGGGTTTTCCAGCTACCTTTCTGTTACTGATTTCTAGTTTAATTCCATTGTGGTCTGAGAGCATACTTTGTTTGATTCCTACTGCTTTCATTGTTACAAGGTGTTTTATGGCCCTGAATGTGTTCTATCTTGGTGTATTTAGCTTGAGAATGTGTATTCTGCTGTTGTTGGATGCGGTCACCTATAACTGTCAGTTAAATACAGTTGATTGATGTCCTTGCTGGATCTGTCAATTACTGACAGAGATGTTAAAGTCTCCCACTGTAACAGTGGATTTGTCCACTTATTCCTGCTGTTTTACTGGCTCTTGTCACACGTGTTTCGATGTTTTGTTGTTGGGCATGTACACATTAAGGGTTGTTGTATCTTCTTAAAGAACTGACCCCTTTTTCATTACCTAATGTTCCTCTTTATCTCTGATAACTTTCCTTGTTCTGTAGTTGGCACCACATGAAATTAATATAGCTACTCATGGTTTTAGATTAGTGTTAGGACTGTGTTTCTGTCTCCATCCATGTCTTTATATTTAAAAGGGGTTTCCTGTAGACAACATATAGTGGGCTATGCTTTCTACCCACTGACAGTCTCCATTTTTTCATTGGTGCACTTAGACCACTTACATTCAAAGTGATCATTGATATATTTGGATTACTATTTACCCATGTTTGTTACTGTTTTCTGTTTGTTGCATTTGTTCTTTGTTTCTTCTTCTTTTTTTTTTTTTTTTGTGGTACCTTTGTTTCTTCTTCTTTTTTTTTTTTTTTGTGGTACGCGGGCCTCTCACTGTTGCGGCCTCTCCGGTTGCAGAGCACAGGCTCCGGACGCACAGGCTCAGCGGCCGTGGCTCACGGGCCCAGCCGCTCCATGGCATGTGAGATCTTCCCGGACCGGGGCATGAACCCGTGTCCCCTGCATCGGCAGGCGGACTCTCAACCACTGCGCCACCAGGGAAGCCCTGTTTTTTGTTTCTTTGTCTTCCACTCTTTTCCTGTCTTTTCTAGTTTTAATTGAGCATTTTATAGAATCCCATTTTTTCTTCTCTCTTGGCATATCAATTATACTTGATTTTTAAACTGTTCTTAGTGGTTGTCCTTAAGTTCACAATATACATTCATAATTAATCCAAGTCCACTTTCAAATAACACTATACCACCTCAAGGGTAGTATGAATACCTTATAACAGAGTATTCCCAATTCCTCCCTCCTGTAACACTGCTGTCATTCATTCACTAATCCACAGGCTATAATCACCCAATACATTGTTTCTATTATTACTTTGAACAAATGTTTATCTGTAAGATCAATTAAGAATACGGAAACCAAAAGATTTTATTTTATCATCTATTCCTTCTCTAACACTCTTCCTTTCTTTATGCAGATCTGAGTTTCTGAGCTATCTACCTTCAGTCTATCAATCAGTTCATTCTTCATTTCTGCTACAGTGTTTTTGATTTCTAGCACTGTCTTTAGCCTTTCTCTCAGAGTTTCCATTATCCATCCCCAATTCTGGGGCAGCAGTTTGCCCAGTGACCTCAGTTCTTTGATGGTTCAAAGAAGGGTTGCTGATTTTCCATTTGTAAAGCTTTTTCTTGTGAGGATGTGTATGATGACTTCTGTGCTTCTACTACATGCCAGGGTGGAAACCAAGTCTATATCCTCTATTCCATTTTATTCTCTTCATTGTTTTCTCATTTCTTCTTTTTGTAAACTCATTCAATTTTCCTTTTCTAACTTCTGAAGTTAAATCCTTATTTCTTCAATTTCTAGGATCTCTTCTTACCTAATATAAGTAGTTTTAATTTTGCATTGTATCAATTTCTTTCTAAGTACTATTTTGGTACATCCTACAAATTGATTCACTTTTTTTTACCTGAAATACAACATCCTCTTAACATGTCCCTGCTTCAACCAGGAACCCATCCCAACCCAACTAGCTATACATTCCTGCTACACTGATATTTCTAAAATGCAAATCTGACTGTGTCATTTTCTGTTTAAATAACTAGGCACAGCTATCAAGCTTGATTAGTTTTGGACAAACAGGCCTTTAAGAACTGTCTTCAGATGCTATACTACAAAGCTACAGTAACCAAGACAGTATGGTAAGGGCACAAAAACAGAAATATAGATCAATGGAACAGGATAGAAAGCCCAGATTTAAACCCACGCACCTATGGTCACCTTATTTTTGATAAAGGAGGCAAGAATATACAGTGGAGAAAAGACAGCCTCTTCAATAAGTGGTGCTGGGAAAACTGGACAGCTACATGTAAAAGAATGAAATTAGAACCCTCCCTAACACCATACACAAAAATAAACTCAAAATGGATTAAAGACCTAAATGTAAGGCCAGACAGTATAAAACTCTTAGAGGAAAACATAGGCAGAACACTCTATGACATAAATCACAGCAAGATCCTTTTTGACTCACCTCCTAGAGAAATGGAAATAAAAACAAAAATAAACAAATGGGACCTAATGAAACTTAAAAGCTTTTGCACAGCAAAAGAAACCAGAAACAAGACAAAAAGACAGCCCTCAGAATGGGAGAAAATATTTGCAAACGAAGCAACTGACAAAGGATTAATCTCTGAAATTTACAAGCAGCTCATGCAACACAATATCAAAAAAACAAACAACCCAATCCGAAAATTGGCAGAAGACCTAAACAGACATTTCTCCAAAGAAGATATACAGATTGCCAACAAACACATGAAAGGATG
>NC_041224.1:35308825-35309058 GCF_002837175.3 Physeter macrocephalus | reverse complement strand
TTACAATAGCCAGGACATGGAAGCAACCTAAGGGTCCATCCACAGATGAATGGATAAAGAAGATGTGGCACATATATACAATGGAATATTACTCAGCCATAAAAAGAAATGAAATTGAGTTATTTGTAGAGAGGAGGATGGACCTAGAGTCTGTCGTACAGAGTGAAGTCAGACAGAAAGAGAAAAACAAATACTGTATGCTAACACATATATATGGAATCTAAAAAATAAAA
>NC_041224.1:35306450-35308777 GCF_002837175.3 Physeter macrocephalus | reverse complement strand
AAAATAGATAGCTAGTGGGAAGCAGCCGCATAGCACAGGGAGATCAGCTCGGTGCTTTGTGACCACCTAGAGGGGTGGGAGGGAGACACAAGAGGGAGGAGATATGGGGATATATGTATATGTATAGCTAACTCACTTTGTTATAAAGCAGAAACTAACAGACCATTGTAAAGCAATTATTCTCCAATAAAGATGTTATAAAAAAAAAAAAAGAACTCTCTTCAGCTGCATCTTCTGCCTTCTCCTCCATTCTTACACAACCTTGGGCCTAGTACAGCATTATGAAAGAGAACTTTCTGCTGTGGTGATGATTTTCCATATCTGCACTGCCCAGTATAGTAGCCACATGCCTTAAAATGTGGCTGGTAAAGCACAAAAACAGAATTTTAAATTTTATTTAATTTTATTAATTTAAATTTAAAAGGTCCCTTGTGGATACTGACCACCATGCTGGGTGGTGCAGCTCTGCACAGATGGAGCCTGTCCTTCACTGGGAATATTTAGTTTAGTATGCAGTCTGATTTAAGTCTTCTCTTTTACTCTAAATTAAGTAAGAAAATGTTATTTCCTGATTTTTACTAAAATAAATTAACTAATGAAACGTTTAGTTGTTCAGAGAGAACACAGATCATCACAGAACTAGGAACCACATTAAAATCAGTACATCTTGTCAAGTTTACTAGAGAAAGAGAAAATTTCTCAATCTAGAAAATTCAACTTCAGCGTCAAGGAAGAACTCACTATAGGGTAAATAAACTCTGGAAGCAAACATGTTTTCTGTATTTTTGCCTCACGTGTAGTCCACAGCAGAATGCTCAGTACACAAAACTATTTGCATGTTTGTGAATGAATGAATACTAGGATAAAGTCCTTAGTCCCGGAAACTGATCATTGCTATGAATCAGACTTCATCATCAGCATAAAATCAGTCTCAAGGATGGGTTCAGAAGTAGAATTTTCTAGTTCACACTATCTCTCAATTTTCTATTTAAAAAATTCCATTTTTACAAGTCTCATAGCAAAGGTTCTCAAACTCTTTGACCCAAAGAACACTTTAAACTCAAAAACTGCTGAAAATCTTTAAAAGTTTTACTTATGGGATTAATACTTTGATATTTACTGTATTAGAAAGGAAACAGAAAAACTTTTTAAAACACAAGACTTCACAATCACAGATTCCACTGGCGGTCAGAACGATGACATCACCACATGTCAGGCAGCCTCTGGAAAAATCCATTGTACATTCATGAAAGAAGTGAGAATGAAAAAGGCAAGTAATGTGTTAGTGTTATTCTGAAAACGGTTTGACCTCACAGACATCCCTGAAAGGGTCTTGAATCCCCCACGGGTCCAAGGATTCTGTTTCAGCTCCCCTTAGAGGAAGACAGGGCTCCATGACATTCTACCAGGAATGAGCACAAGGGTGGATCAGGACACCTCAGCACTGAGAAGGCAGCTGAAATTGTCCATGTCTGCACACAAATTATGAGATGTGGTTTTTTTCAAACTGTTCCTAAGCCCATAAATAGACAAAACAATCATTTAAAACATATTAGGAGATCATGTTATATTTTAGTTTTAATATATTCTTCCTTGTCATAATCAGTCTTGGTTGGAATACAAACAACTCAAGTCTCAAGGTTTTCTTTTCCAGGGTTTTTGGTTGAGGGAAAAAGGTGTTAAAAAAAACAGCTAGAATCTTTTAAAGCTCAAATCAGACTTTATCAAGTGAAAGTAATAAAGTGCCCAATACAGAGTTTGACATTTTCTAGGTATCCAGTAAATGCCTATTCATTCACTTTCCAAATCAAATTTTAGTTTCCAAAGAAAATTATTTAAAAAGAAGAGAGGTGCACACTATTCTAAAGAATTCTAGTAGGAGTTCATTACCATGTAAGGCCATGGGTTTAGAAATGAAATGAAAACGTATAGCCAAGAGAGATTAAATCTGTGGCTATATGGTTGACTAGATCGACTGTTAATTAGGTCAATTGTCTACAAGATAATAGAATTACTTCTTGGCTGATATATTTGGTCACTGAAGCAACCAAAAGTAACTCCATTGCAAATTAAGTGGTCAAAGAATTTTAGAAAGCAAAATCTCCTGAGAGTCACAAAACTTTTTCTCTTAAATGTCTTAAATCTTCTGTGCTGGCTCAGGAGAAAATAAACCAGAAAATCCAGAAACATGGACACTGGCAACAGACCAAAACAAGCTTTTAAGATTTCATAACCACAGTTTAAAAAATATATGAGGGGCTTCCCTGGTGGCGCAGTGGTTGAGAGTCCGCCTGCCGAAGCAGGGGACACGGGTTCGTGCCCCGGTC
>NC_041224.1:35297210-35306247 GCF_002837175.3 Physeter macrocephalus | reverse complement strand
GGCAGTGAGAGGCCCGCGTACCGCAAAAAAAAAAAAAAAAAAAAAAAAAAAAAAAATATATATATATATATATATATATGTGTGAGCGTAAACTCCAAGAGAAAGTAACATATAGTACATCAGTGAAATGTCTAAATTAAGAAAACTGACTAGAGTATTTAAAAACAGGAAATAGCAGATAACAACGTGGCGAATGAGACTACCAAATGAGCCCTGGGAATGACTCAAAGGCCCTCCTTAGCTTTCCTCTAGGGCGGATGACATCCTATACGAGGGGTGTGGTGCTCCGTGTCAGTTATAGAAAACGAGAACCCAACTGAGCTTTCAAAAGCATATGGAAAGATCCTCTGGGTATGTTTGCTTCTTATGTAAATTAAGCAGTCATTATTTATTCAAAATTGAGAGGAGTGTAAATTAAAAAAAAATCAAAACAGTACATATGGCATAATATTTTTCACATCTTACATGACACTTCAAGGAATGTCTGCACAATTTTTCATGTATTCTCTACTTAGTAAGTGAATAGCTGAGGTGAATTCCACCATCTTTAACCTACGAATGAAAAACTTAATTCTCTAAAGGCAGACCCAGAGACCATCATCTATACAACTGTACAACCCAGACATCTTGGGGTCACCCCCAATCCCCTCTCTCACACACACCTGCCTTAACTCAGCCTTCAAGTCCTCAAGCTACTATCTTCTAAAGACATCTCAAGTCTCATTGGCACTGACTGATCTAAACAAATATCTGAGGTATTCAGGGTCTTTCCAAATACTCCACTTCTAATCCATACTCCACAATGCTACCAAAGTACTCTTCAAACCCCCCAACTACTCCAAACATGACTTTGCCTAAAATCTTTAAATGGTACCCTAGCATCTTCAGGACAAAGTCCAAATGCTTGAGCACATATACAAAATACCTTAAAATCTGGCCCCTCCTACCTAATTTCTTGCTTTTCCCCAAATGTGCTCTGCTCCCTTCATCACCCTTCTTTCCTTCAAAAACCATTAACTAGGCAGTATTTTAGGTGCCTGGCATACACAAATGAAGAAAGCAAAAATCCTTGCCCTGGTGGACCTTACATTCTTATGGTAGGTAGAGAGCTAACTGACAGACAGAGAGAGCTGTGGGTAGACGGATGACAGATGGTAGGTAGATAAATAGATGGTGTATATAGATAGATTATTGGTAGATGATAGATAGCTAGCAGATGGTTGAGTGATAGACAAGTTGGTAGACAGATGATCAATAGACAGCTAACTAGATAGACAGATGATTGATATAGGCAGGTAGGTAGGCAGATGATAGATTACTGATACAGATAGATAGTGAGATGATTGACAGATAGGTAGATGGACGGACAGATGACTGATAGCATGCCAGGGGTAACAGATGCAGTGGATGCAAACAAATCGGGATGGAAAGGGAAGGGACTGTGTATGAGATGGCATGGTGCTTTACCATTTTAATTGGGTGGTCAGAGAATGCCTCACAAAAACAGGGAACACTCAGGGAACCAGTGTGGCTGCAGAGGAGGGCGACGTGCAAGACGAGAGTGTGGAGTGACAGGAGGCCAGACCATGCACATGGTGGGTCACTGTTGCCACACAACTCTTACTCTGAGAGCAACAGGAGCTGCTGGAATTCTTGAGCAGAGGAGTGTCGTCAGCTAACGTGCGTTTAGAATTCAGGGCGCCGTTATGTTGAGGACAGCCTCTGAGGGCAACCGAGTGAAGGGAACCAGAAAGAAGTAGAGGAAGTGGGATGAGGGTGCCTGGAGTGACGCCCATAGGAAACGAAGTCGCAGGGACAGGAGCTGCTGGAATTCTCTGCAGCTTCCTCCAAAGTGGGGAGAGTTCTGACTCTGGAGTTCTAATTGGGAAGGACTAACACAAACTGGAGCTTCCCCTGCCTCACGATGATGCTCACGAGAACAAAGTGATTTAAAGTAGGGCCTGAGGTAGGGGCTGGACAGGATGGGGTCTGGTTTCCTCTGCAGAGGGCTGTGCTGGCCATGTCCCTATGGACTGGTGACAATCAATCCCCTGACATCGCCCTCCATTCTTCTCCTCAGCACCACCCCTCCATCGAGTCTTCCCCTCCGCCCACAAAGAGGGGTGGTAGTGTGCACAGGTGAGCGGAGACGCACCTGAGGCCCAGAGATCACCACCTCCTACTGTACTGTGTTCACCTCTCTTGGACTTTTATTTGAAAAGAAAAACAGTGACACCACCACCACCTGTCCTACTGATTTCCCAAAATAACTAGGAGGATTTGAACAAGACAATATACCTATCAAAGGCCATATAAAGTTTTTACGGTATATCATCCTCCACCCTCATCATTAGGAAAGACATATAACGTAGGACATAGATTGTACTATGATTAATTTCCATCTAAATAAAAAAAATTAACACAAAAAATACAGGTTAGAAATGGACAGGAGATATAATCTTCTATCTGGTAAGAAGTCAGGTTACAGCGTCAGACAAAGCTAGATTTGCATCCTAATCTGGTGAGTTAGTTATCATTAACAATCACTGAACTTCAATTTTCTCATCTATAAAACGGAAATAAGAACTTGACTAGTTTCTCTGAGAACTGAAGATACGGCTGATCGTAAACATGTGTCTACCTGTGTGTCTAAGTGCATGTCTACAAATATATCTATGTGTGTCTACATGTGGCTATCTACCTGTATGTCTCCGGTATGTGTGACTATGTATGTGTATCTACCTGTGTGTGTCTACGTGTGTGTGATACATAAAATGAACAACACACTCAAGACAAAGGAAAAAATGGAAACATTCCATAGCAAGTCGACAGCACATATGTGTGTGCTACCCTCCTAATTATTTGAAAGGGGCCTTTGAGATGCCCAAATGAGTACAATGTGCTCTTGGTATGTGCTAGGAGTTAAAATACCTGTGAAAAAAAAGAAGGTGGATTTGGGAACAAACTCCTGCCCTCACTCCACCCCCCACATACTGTCCCAGGCACCAGGCCTGAGGGGGCCTAGAAGGCAGGAGCAACAGTGAAGCTGCACTGGGCTTCTTCCTAGTTTCTCAAGACCATTCTTCTTGCTTCCACAGATGAAGATTTCTGATGCCATAAAATCTGTCTTACCCCTTCTTCCCTTCCAGAAAGGAGAGCAGGGCCAGGCAGTCAGGCACACAGCTCCTTAGTGGGAAGGGTGGTGGTTTATCTTGCAAGCCCCCATTAATGGAAGAATTCACAACACTGAGAGGCTCACAGGGTTGACCCACCCACCTTGGTGTGAACTGGCTGAGCTACTTCTCCTCCTGCAGTCTCAGCTTCCTCTTCTGCAACATGAAACAATCATAAGTACTTCACCTTTCTGTTATAAAAACCAAGTGAGATAATGCCTTTGCAAGTACTTTGCAAAATATAAAGTGATATATAAATGTTATAATTGGGGTTGTCATCATGAGCAATCCACATGTACCCTGAACTGGTGTCCCAGCAACAACACTTACTGATAATTTTCTTTTAAAAAATTTGGGAAGCAGGAAAAAGCAACTTTAATCCAGATGTTGGGGGGAAAAAAAACTTTTTTCAGAAAGTAAAACATTAATCACAATACAAGTTTCCTGATGCTCAATTAATGAAAGAAATTTAAGCCAGTCAAGCCCAGGTGATGACTGCAATAAAATGGAAATATGAAGATAGCATTCTTATACACAACATCATAAAACACAAAGGAAATAATAAACAGAGAACATACAAATTATTAAGAATCTTATTACTTTTTTGAAAATTGTACTTGAAAAACAGAAATCACTGAGGTTAATAGAGAAGGAAAAAATACTAGCAACCAAGATTATGAAAAGTAAAACCAAACTTTTAAACAATAACACCTAAAAAAAATAAGCAAAATTTGGCTTATGAGGTTACTTTTTAAGTTCTTGTGAAATTCTAAATAATGGAAACAATCTTAAAAATATAAAGAGTTACTATTTACTGAATTTTAATGTGTACCCTAGAGGGTATATTTGTGTCTGAGATAAGATGTCATCTGTGGGCTACAGGACCAACCACAAGGACATCCAAACTCACTGCCTCGTACTCACACAGCTTCTGCAGACATGTGCCCACTCGTTCATTTCACCATCACCCACATTACAGACCCCACACCTGGTGCCTTACCTGACCGATAGCGCTCATCTCGTGACCCTGAGGACCTTCGGCGGTGATAGCGAGAGGCAGAGGAAGGAGTAACTGGAGCCCGGCGCTCTGGAGGCAAAGCTTGATCCACTCCTGGGTTAATGAGGAAAACAGCAAAGTAAGGAGAGGTTTACTGGCAGCTGGAGTTAACTTACTTTGCAAAACAAATCATTTGGCAGAATAAATCTCTGACTCTCTGCTTTCCCACAGCCGAGCTGAAGCGCACAGGGGAGTGAGTGGGCATGGAGGGCTGGGACATCCTGGACAATGAACAGGAAAGGAAGAAGTATCCAGGGTAGGGCACGACTCAGGGCCCCGACACTAGCGCCTTTAGAAACACCAGTCCAGGCTCCTTCACGTCACAAATGCCTGTTATGTCATGTGCCATGATGCAGAGTAAGCTACAAGCAGTAATTCTTTAAATTACATTTATCATTAAATTAAAAGCAACTGCAAATAAGTCTTAAAGGACATTTTAATCATATAATCCAGGTAACCAGGATGGAGCATAAACTTTCATCTTTGTTCGTTCAAAACTTCAAACTCTCTGCAATCTGACTCCATTTGATGCTAAACAACTGAACAAGTTGTATTTCAATATGGCTTTGAAGAATTACCAAAACTGTTAACATGGTCAGATAAAAATGATTCAATGATATTGGCCAAAAGCTGACCTAACTCTAACAATCCTGATACCTATTCAGAACTAGTCAGAGGCACAATTCAGATAAAACTAGGTACTATGGGAAAGATGTAATCACTACAGTTCAGAAATAAAGTAATTCTGAGCCCTGAGTATTAAAGATTAATTGTTGCTTCTTCAGAAAAGGGTTAGTAATGCTCAATAGAAAGTAAACCAGAAAGAGCAATTTTAGCAAAAAACTGTCTGGTCCCTGATTTTCTGTGATGGCTCCATGAGAGTTAGCTATTCATCCCTGAGATTTAATATCCCTCTTACGCTGGTGATTTCTGAACCTCACTTTTTAATGGAATGTTTGTGGCCCTACATATTACGTTTGCTATGTTAGAACTGTACAAAAGACACCTGCACTGCAGGCCTGGGTTAGGGTCCATGGTTTTTCATCTAGCAAGCGTATTAACGTTGCTAATTAACAGTCCTTGTCACTGAACTGTTCACAGCTCCAAGTCTCCTCCAGCTATTGTCTCAAATCTATCTTTTAAAAAATTACTTTGTATTTTTATCAAACAGATGCACAGAACTTATGAAATCAAAGACTACTATTAAGTCTCATAATGAAAACAGTAGTTACCTAGTATTTACATTCATATTGAACCTTAGAATTCTAAGCAAAATTATTTGTAAATTTAAAATTTTTAAATTTATTTGTATAAATATATTTACTTGAAAATTATTTATATTCATTGCCGTTCCTGTCAATTATTGTCAAGAAGTTAAATTATTAAAATGTCATTCTGATACTATAATCTTTATGTAAAATCTGTTTATTTTTTTCTTTTCTCCTGTGTCAACTTTTATAACTTTTTCTTTAATCCCACTGAAGGAGGTGCAAGCAAGCGTTTCTTCCTATGGCAGAGGCATCACCAGATCTACTTCCAGTAGGTCTTTTACCTGGGCTGTTCCATTTACCCAAAGAAGAGACGTCCGGTCTCCTGTATTGCGACTAAACACAGTGTTCACAGTGTTTAGCTGGAGCTATTCTCACTCCAGCACATGTGCTCTGATTCAGGGCCTCTGGGTGCAGTACTGCCAGGTGTCCCCAACTCCGGAGGCTCTTAGTTCCCTTTCTCCAGAGAGCAAACATCTCTGGGGGAAAGGGGAGGATGTGGATCTCCTGTTCCCTAGATGCCATGCCTATCCCCACCTGCTGCCGTGGTTTCATCAGCACCTTCATCTGCTGCCTTCCTCCCTTGGCTAAATAAGGTGCTTCTAATTATCTACCTTATATAGCTTAAAAACACATCACTATTTCTCCCATTCTCTTGTCCTGGGGATTTATACTTTAACCATTTACTGACATCGTAGTGCAGCTCTGGGAAGAAGCAGAGCTAAATGTACACCTTTGAGCTGCTGAGGTTAAACAGTGCCTGATACACACACACACATTTAGCTTACAATCTCAGTAGTTACCCATCTAGTTCTTTCAAATATGCTTTTTGGAATTAATTTCAACCTTGACCCCTTCCAGGTCCCTAGGCTGTCATATACTTCCTCTGGGAAGTGTAGTCATAGCACTTACAGACCAGCTATGCAGAGTTGTAGGTTAGTGCTCACCTGTTGCAGTCCCTACACACCTGTCTTCAGAAAGCTAAGTCTGCATACAAGCATTGTGAATATTTACTCTCATAGGCTGAAAAATAGAGTTTACAACCCAAGTTTTAAAAAGAAATGAATAAATTAGACAAAAGGAGAATAGTTTCAACAGGTCACCAGCAATAAGACGTTAAAAGAGACTAAAATATAAGTGTGCATATTTCAATCATTAGTTTTTAATCTGACCTCACTGTGAATGAAATTTGAGGTAGCTTAAAGGTACATCAGTCATATATGCAACTCCAAATTAGAATGACCTGGTACCACAAGAGAAGCCAGGGTAGTAACCCACGGCCCATGACCCACAGTAAGAGGAGGTGACCACATGCTGCTGCTGGGACGGGCTCCCTCCTGGTAAGGCTAATCATGAATAATTAGTAAAACACATAATTACAACACAGTACTCAGCACTTCTGAGGTCTCACATTCAGGAACGATTGAAAACTAGCTCAAAGGAAAGCCACAAGATGACCAGTGTGTCTACGACACAAGGTGAGACGTCCCAAGGAAGGTGGGGTGACTGTCCAGAAACATGCAACGCAAGGGGGGATAAAAAATTCTCCTCAGGCAAAAATGAGACAGAGATCAAGACTGGATCTCTTCTCTGACAAACATCTATTAAGCACCATTAGCTTCAGATCCCACACAAATTGAGGGGAAATGCACTGGGGACACCGCCATGCTCTGGAGCTGGAGCCCCACCCGCTGCCGTCACGATCTGACCCTGAGCCTCAGTTTCCCATCTTTAGGCAGGACTGATAGGAACAGCCAACGCTTTACAGCACTGGTGCAAGCACTTTATATTTACTAATTTATTAACATAGGCATATGAGATAAGTTTCTGCCATTTCACTAAGAGAAAATGCAGGCCCAGAACTGGGTCTTGAACTCAAGCAGTCTGTGCCACTCTCACTAGTGCCCTTCCATTTGCGATGGGCATCCCTTCCTGGTGCTCCTGGGCACCTGCTGTCACTCAGAGCCCAAGCAGAGGCCAGGCCCTTGAAGCGGAGGCTACGTGCTGTTCAGTGCTGCACTCCAGGTGCAATGATCACTGGTCACATGGACCAAGTCCAGCTGGTACTTTGAATCCATGAAGAGGTATTTTTGTGACCTCACCATAAAACTACTGTTCAAGAGCATTCTTATAAAGAGAGATGGAAACTGCTACAATTCCAGACTGCTGCCCAGGAACAAACTCAGAGCAGCTGAAAACTGCTGAGGTTGTGTGACATGAAGGTGTGCACACATCGATCCTTGCTTGGGACAGGGGTAGGTTAAGAGCCCAGAGAAGGCAATGACTGACTGGCTGTCTGCCTCTGGCCAAGTGCTGCCCCTGGCTCACAGGAGGGTCTCAGGAAGCTCTGCTGAACCAGTAAGTGAAATTTTCAAGGCTCGTGCAGAGTGCTGCAACTCATCAACTCAAATACGATGATCTCAGTGAGCTTTCGTTTCCTCTAGAATTGCCGCGGGACTGTAAATAAAACTCCTCATCAGAGGAAGGGGACCAGAGGTGCATAAGAGGAAAAGAGGAAACAAAAGGACAGCACAGGAGAGAGTAAAACACACCTCGTCCCGCTGCTGAGCGTGCACCTTCCTGGGACCTCACACTTCTGCACATGGCACCCCACCTCTCCACTTCCTCAAACACCTCCATCCCCCGGGACGCCTCTCTTCCCCACCCTACACTTTATCCTCAAGGTTAGAAAGGTCACCAGGCTTAGCGCTCAGCCCTGCCCCGGCACCTTCACAGTCGCACGCCACCTGCAACTCCCAGCACCCTCTCTGCCACCAGGGCCACTACAGCCCGGAATGTCAGTCTCTCTCTTCAATCCTAGCAGGGCTCTGACTGGTTCATGTCTCTGCACCCTGTGGACCACAGAACCGAGCCCTAGGCTCCTTCCCTGACTGCCAACCTCCCTCCACCACACCCTCCTACCAGCCACCTCCCACTCATGCCTCCAGGTTCCTGTCACACAGAAACACTCTTCCCAAGTTTTTGCCCTGTCCTATCGCTATTCACTCCTCCAAATGCTTTTTTTCCCCTCCATATGTAAAAACTTTGTTTAAGCCCAAGGGAGAGAAAGCAAATAAGCCATTTTTATTAGAACTTCAATTACTTCTAACACATGTTTCAGAAAGGTTCCCCAAAACTAACATAATATTGTAAATCAACTTTACTTCAATTAAACAAAGAAAAGTTCCCCAAAGAAAATCCTAACAATATAGTTCTGGCACCTAAACAATCCACCAATTTCAGATTATTAAATAAATGCGGTTATTTCATTAACGCTATGGTAAACTAGATACTAGAAATCACAATAATCCTCCTATTAACGCAAGAATAAGACCCACAGGGGCTGGTCCGTTCACCCAGACACAATGGTGCACTACAGGCCAGAAGACCTGCAGTACAGACACCTTCTAGAAAAAGTCAGTATTTCTAAATTCAGACAGTAAGGGAAATACACTGAAAGACCTTGGTTTTCAACATATTTTTAAAAGAAATCATGGGGCTTCCCTGGTGGCGCAGTGGTTGAGAGTCCGCCTGCCGAT
>NC_041224.1:35257154-35297155 GCF_002837175.3 Physeter macrocephalus | reverse complement strand
GGGGCTACCCTGGTGGCGCAGTGGTTGAGAGCCCGCCTGCCGATGCAGGGGACATGGGTTCGTGCCCCGGTCCGGGAGGATCTCGCATGCCGCGGAGCGGCTGGGCCCGTGGTCCATGGCCACTGAGCCTGCATGTCCAGAGCCTGTGCTCCGCAGCGGGAGAGGCCACAATGGGGAGGGGCTCGCGTACGGCAAACAAACAAACAAAAAAAAGAAATCATGAAGGATGTGTACAAGATAACCTGCATAAAAATGTATATAAAACAAACATCTTCATTCAAATTCTGGTCTTATTTTTACTAATTGCATAATGGGACAAAGAGCTCAGCCTCTGAACCTCGGTTCCCACATGTGTTGGGGTGCAGACATGGACACATTAATACAGGAGTGACTGCTACTCCCAGGACCCTCACCGTGACTCAAGGCTCTCTGCTCCCTGCACACAGCATTCGTGGATCTCAGGGTCCCTCGACCTCACCAGGCACCCAAAGGGCTCTCACGTAAGTGAAAACATGCTTTAGGCAGTTGGTAAAACTGACAAGGATTTTTCCATATTTCAAGTTTGTACAAAAACGATTTTTGAATTGTCCCATTCTCTTCTAGCACCTAATTATACTTTCCTTCATGCAACAGCACTTATTTCTAACATAAGTGCCATCAAGGAGTTTGCCGGAAAATAAACAGTACAACTGTAGTACAGGTGAGAAATTTACTACTTTCACTTCATACTGACGCAAATGAGAACAGCACAAAATAGACAGAAATTTCACCATCAGCACTGTAACATCTCCCCGACCATACTGGCCTGATTCTTACATTACTGTCACTCTTGTGTCTACCTTACCCTCCATTAGCATGAAGCCTTGCAATAAATCAGTATAAATTTGCTAACCATTTTCCTATTCATGTTTGAATTTTCGTAGGGACTCATGCCTGGAAAAGTATAGATGACCTGGAGTTCAGGGTTTCACGAGAGCCCCTACTATCGTGCATTTGTGTCTCATCCGCACATCCCAGCACTTGGCTTTGCTCAGTAGGTAAGTTCGGAGGCAATGAGAGTATATGGTCAGGATCAGGGCTTCAGATTTCTGCGTTTTCCTTATAGATTGTCCACAAAAACCCATATGAGCCAGATCCAAAGTAGACACCACTCTCACTGTTCCATGCCCAGCTCTGCCTTCCGTAGAGGCTCAGCTGTTCCCTGTTAACTACTGGCGTCTGGGGGAGGAACCTGATTGGTTCATGCCACCAAAAAGAATAAGAAACCCATCAATAATGACCAGCTGTGTGTGATAAAATAAGAATACTTCTTAGACAACTGAGAGTAGCAAGCTGTGTATCAAGATCATGACCAGGGCTTACCTAGGATACAGGTCATTTACCTTTAGGTGATGAAAGTTCATTTCCTGTAGCAACTGAGTCTGGAAAGAATTCATGCGAAGTCACAGGCCACCCTGATTTAACTACTCATATTTCTCCTTTTCTGGCATTTAACCTTGCAGGCTACACCCCATCCATCATGAACAGATGGCATGGCCGAAGAAGTCCCCCAGGACCAGCTCTGTGTCCCTACAACCCAGGTCATATAGGCAACACACTGCTGTCCCCAGGGAAGTGAGGGCTGCACTTTGGGAGACAAACTCTGTGGCAGGATGAAAATATAGACCAAATTGTGCACCTGGCACCAGAGAAGCAGAGCAGTTGTTAATGTGAAGAAGCAGAACCGATCAACCACAGCAGTGCCAGTAAACTTCATTTTCTGGAGAATATAAAACACAATGGCCTGTCCTAACCCCAGGGATCAGGGAAGAAATCCTTGTCGAAGTGACACTGCACTGAGCTTTAAAAGATGCACAGGTACAGGCAGAGGGCACAAGCATGTACAGAATGCCTCACATGCATTGTGACATTGGATGTAGGCTGGAGGAGGTGAAGAGAAGTCAGGCTGCTATCCGTGAAGCCCTTCTGATGCAGACGAGTCTGCACTCTGGGTGGGGCCGTCTGCCTTCTCCAGAAGAGCAAAAGTGGACAATAAACTTGCCCTAACCAAGAGAGGCTCCTCTCTGAGGAGGCTGTTCACGTGGATCCCACAGCCGATCCCCAGAGAGCAGGAAGGAAACAGACAGACTTGCCCTCTGGTCAGGGTAGCCGAATTCACCAAGATTTTCACAACTACACAGTCACAGTAAGTCCTTGTAACTGAGCACAAGCCGCTTGCTGTTGGAGGAAAGGCGAGCTGGGCTTGGAGAAGACTGGATCTTCATAAATCACTCACCACTCAGAAACATTTGATGCCAATCACGTGGAAAGTAATATCTAGCCAATACATGCATCATGAGAACAGAGGGACTATTTGGTCAAGGAAGGTTTCACTATTTATGGTAATGTTGGAATGTTACGACCTCACATCACCATCGCCTTGTCATGAAAGCAGTGAAGACTCACATAGAAGCTAACACCATGTGATTAAGATATCCCTGGAGAGAGTGGTAGAGAGTGGATTTTATCTTCTATTTTCACAAATTTTATCAGGTTCAGAGACTAATGAAAAACATATAGCTTCAGAGACTAATGAAAAACTGCAAGAGAACTAGAACCAAACAAGTTCTCCTGAATAATATTTTCTCTTTGATAATGATTTTCAATATATTCTGATCCCTTACTTCATTAAATACGTAATTTTCTTTTTTCTTTCTAGCTCTGGCACACTTTCCCTCATCCAGCTTTAGGTGAGCATTCAACACTGTGCTCCCTGAAGACAGCGTATCTTTGACTGGGTTCCCCAGTCACTCACTTCTGTGCAGAGAAGAAAACCAGGAAAAAACCTGCTTCCCCAGCACTTTGCCTGGGATGGGGTAATGCTTGGGAGCTCAGACTAGGGTGCTCAGCTGTTGTTGAAGGCTGTGGAAGCCATCCTAACTCATAATCGTGTGTCCCAAACAAATCTCCAAAGTATCTTTGAAATATCTTTAGAATACTTTCTAGAGAAGTCTTTAAAAATTTTTTTAATATATAAATTTATTTATTTATTTATGGTTGCATTGGGTCTTCGTTGCTGTGTGCAGGCTTTCTCTAATTGTGTTGAATGGGGGTTACTCTTCGTTGCGGTGCGCAGGCTTCTCATTGTGGTGGCTTCTCTTGTTGTGGAGCATGGGCTCTAGAGCACAGGCTCAGTAGCTGTGCTGCACGGGCTTAGCTGCTCTGTGGCATGTGGGATCTTCCTGGACCAGGGCTCGAACCCATGTCCCCTGCACTGGCAGGCGGATTCTTAACCACTGCGCCACCATGGAAGTCCCTCTAGAGAAGTCTTAACTTTTTCTCTGATAAATAAAAATAATGCTAAAAAAAAAAGAAGTAAAGTTCATCAAAACACAAACTACTTTTAGAAAAGTGTATGGCAGGATAAGGGTCACTAAAAAGGAAAACAAGATATTTCTCATAAAGATCCTACACCAAAAGAATCATGTCTAAGACTGACCTAGTCAAGAAAGAATTCTCTGATTTAGATCCACATGCTCTCCTTACTGCTTCCCAGAGACAGTCTTATACGAGTGACCATTCATCCAGGGCAACTTCTCAGAAATACAGATCAGCAATACGAACTGCAAAACTACCTGGGCATCTGGTCGCCCAATCCCAGCATCATGGGTGAACCTGCCTTCTCCTTCCCAGTGGGAATGGCGTGGACACAAGGGCCAGGGAGCAGTGTTCCGAAGCAGCTCTCACAGCTTCACACATCCACAGGTGCAGCAGTGAAGCATACATAAATTGCGACAGGGCCCCTGCAGCTAATGCCCAACTCCACCGCCCGCCTACCACCGCTCCGCTCTTCTCCACACAGACATGCATCACGCCAGTCAGCAGGCTGGCATGGAGAGGAGGGCAGAGCCACAGCGGAGAGACCCGGCTGGGTTCCCTCCTCTAAGATCCTGGAGGCCGACTGTGACATAACAGCTTAGTGTCTGTACCTGATTCTCAAACAATGCCTTTTATTTGAGGTAAAACCCTGAAGCTTATAAATGCTTATTCCTTATTGTACTAAAAGGTACACTGAACTCGTCTTTTTGGGCTTCTTATATTCAAAATATTGCTCACTAAAATAATTTTGACCTCTGAATAGGATCACGACCTCTAAGAATACACTCTATGATTAACTGGTTCAATTTTTCAATTTCAAAACTCCATAACTGCCCTCTGGAGATAGGAATACCATGGAGCTACAGACCTTACTCCCTGAAGCAGATCTCAGAGGCCAGGATTCATTAGAGTTCATCCTTCACCCAGGTCTCTGGCTATGAGACAAAGGTTAGCGGAATATCAACAATTTTAGGAAGAACTGTATGATCTGTCATGCATTCTTTCTTTCTTTCTTAAGTGTTTTGTAAGTGGTGCTCCAAATGCAAAAATATGGTTGTAAAAACCGAGTATTATATTTTAATAGAAAACACTCAAAACTGGGCCCTGAGTCAGCAGGATGATCATGGTCCGGGGTCTGTGACAAGCTCTTTGCCCAGGGAGCACTGTGGCCTCGATAAGTCGCACAAGTTCAAATGGAGAACAGGGGCTCAGAAACAGGACCTCCTATGTTCCCCCAAGGCTGAGCCCTCACTTCTGTTTAGAAAGGCATTAGGTGGACAGTCCACTGCAAACGTGCCCTGCCGTGGGGTGTGTCTCTCTCTCTCTCTCTCTCAGTTAAGTGCGCTCACCGAAACGAAAGTAAAACAGTGGCCGGTTTCCTGCGGTGCTGGCCGCCCGCTCTCTGACCGCGGCGTCTCGGATGTCACACACCCCGATGTTGCCAGCCTGCAGCATTCTTCTCGGGGCTCCTTCACTGTGCTGCAGTCTACACCGGACCACGGCAGCTCCATTCGCTGCTGTAACAAGTTGAAAAAAAACTAATTAATTCAAACTTTAGTTTTTTTTAAATTTGTTACAGCACCGAGCAGAGCGGCCGACCCCATGCAGAACAGCACAAAGAACATCAAAGGGACCACGCCACACAGGGCCACCCTCAGTGCTCAGCAACACAGGTCAGCCATGTTCCTGGCACTGTCGCAGCTCCAGAGCCATCTTCTGGGAAGGTGCAGAACTGCTTCTGTTTCACTTTTGTTTGGTAAGGCACGGACAATAAAATCTAGCAACCCAAAGGGCCTACAGTCTCCCCGCCAGCCTTCCTCCAAGACCAGGAGAGGCCACGTGCAGACAGGAATTCATCACAACAGCTCTGCTGGAGCACGAGAGGAGGAAAGTGGGGAGACCACATCTAGTCGTCTGCCCACGTGTGCTCTGAAGCCTCTCACACATGGGGTCAGCTAGACAACACACGTATTTTCCATCCACTCAGACAGTGCAGAGCTTCTTCCTTTTACAGACTAGACAGCAGGAAAACCCAGGAAGTCAGCTAAGGCAGGCCTGCGCAGCCGGTCATCTTTATGTTAACTTTCTTAAGTACTGAGAAAAGAAAGAAATCACACCAAACCAAACAAAGCTAAAAAAGCAGCAGAAACTCAACACACAAGTTAAGTGTCCTGGAATGTGAGCCACAGGTGGGGACACTCCTTCTGTGCCCACAGCACTGGAGGCTGTGTCACAGCACGGAGAGCCGGTGGGCCTGCGCTGGGCCTGCACATGCAGACTTGAACCTCTTCTAGCAGAAGCGGCTCAGCAGAGCTTCACATTTGTTCCAACAGTGAACACTGGAGAGTCCATTTCTGTTGCTGTCCTTCCTCCTGGAGGACTTGTGTTAGCTTTAAGCCTTTCCTGATGCCCAGAAAATTCTCAAGGTTGCCCTCGGTCTGAACTGAGCTTACATCAGAACGGAGTGTTACAACTGCAGCCCAGTATCATCTTCCTTTCCCTGAAATGTACAGAACCCAGCTCGAGGGCAGAAATTCTACACACTTGCACATGTGAAAACGCTGGAATTAAACAGAATTTGTACTTGGGGAAGAATCCATAACACTGACAATCACGTTTCAAAAAACAACCAACCTTTACGATTTTATAATACCAGGCAGGATGTTACATCATTTTCTAGATTTCCAGATTGGCCCTCCACCCCCCACCAATGACGTCAACAAAAACCTTGGATTAATTTCAACCATTATCAATAAATTTAACTCACTAAGACAAAAGTCATGTTTAAACCATAAATGCTCTCATATTTTTTATGATTATAGCCATTTTAAAATAATCAAACATATTACTGCGGCTCTATAAATAAAGAACCTATTAAATTTATTAGGCACATTTATAGAAAAGTCTTATGTATCTTCTAAATTCACAAAATATCCTGCAATCACACAAAGGAGTAGGATGTGCCTAGTGCCACCTCAATGGCATGATCTGCATGCAGACTGGGGACTGAGGGAGGACTTGTGCTCAGCTGTTCTCTCGCGTGTTGCAGTTAACTCTTAAAATGGGATGCTTTATGCTACTCATCAAGGTTTACGTACTTGGAGGCTGGGGCAGGTAGGCTCCAATCAATTTCGATCTCTTCTTTTCATATCCTTTTTGTGTGATGTCACCTGTAAGAGAAGGAGAGGGAAGTTCAGAATGCTTTCACAGGTAGAGCTGAACACTCAACTGAGAAGACACAGTCACATCTGTGTGTGTCTTCTATTTCCTTATAATTTAAGGAGAAAGCACTTCATATCATTCACCTTGACGTTTCCTCTGCTCACAAATACTCATTTAAGTTATATAAAATCTTTCACTACGCGCACACATGCTTGTCCCCGGCCCCTTCTCACAGGGTTTTGGTTCTGATGGGGTCCAGAATTAGATTCTTGCAATCTTATTCACATTTGTGGGGCAGGAAACCTCCCCAATCTACACGGCTCTCATTAACTCAATCAACAACAGATTCTGCAGGTGTCTACCCCAGTGAGAGCTGGCCAAAACCAGCACTGAGATATCATCTCACACCGGTCAGAATGGCCATCATCAAAAACTCTAGAAACAATAAATGCTGGAGAGGGTGTGGAGAAAAGGGAACCCTCTTGCACTGCTGGTGGGAAGGTAAATTGATACAGCCACTATGGAGAACAGTATGGAGGTTCCTTAAAAAACTAAAAATAGAACTACCATATGACCCCGCAATCCCACTACTGGGCATATACCCTGAGAAAACCATAATTCAAAAAGAGTCATGTACCAAAATGTTCACTGCAGCTCTATTTACAATAGCCAGGACATGGAAGCAACCTAAGTGTCCATCAACAGATGAATGGATAAAGAAGATGTGGCACATATATACAATGGGATACTACTCAGCCATAAAAAGAAATGAAACTGAGTTACTTGTAGTGAGGTAGATTGACCTGGAGTCTGTCATACAGAGTGAAGTAAGTCAGAAGGAGAAAACCAAATACCGTATGCTAACACATACACTACCAAATGTAAAATAGATAGCTAGTGGGAAGCAGCCACATAGCACAGGGAGATCAGCTCTGTGCTTTGTGACCACCTAGAGGGGTGGGAGGGAGGGAGACGCAAGAGGGAAGAGATATGGGAACATATGTATATGTATAACTGACTCACTTTGCTGTAAAGCAGAAACTAACACACCATTGTAAAACAGTTATACTCCAATAAAGATGTTAAAAAAAAAAAACCACCACTGATTAGCATCTTCCTCCATTAATGAGATTTTTTTTCTTGTCAGGCGTGTCGGTCCCAAGGACTATACTAGCGTATTTTTGAAAATAAGTGTCTAAGACGAAATGAAACAGTAGATAAAACAAAGCAAGAGAACATAGGACCTATGGAATCCAAAATATATGAGAAAGAAGCTTATCACTAAAACAGGAATTAAATTGCTGATGCCAGAGATTCAAGGGCCATTGCTAGGCTGGCATTTTCCCCAAGCGCCAAGTACCTGGGACAAATAACCTTTATGACGTGCAACAGCCTTTCCCAATTACAAGTTCGAGCGTACCCAAAATGCTGATTTGTGCCCTTGAATTTTTCTGAAACTGTTAATTTTTTTCCTAATATTCTGACCAAGCCATCATTCCTGAAAGAGCTAAATACTAAAGTTTTAGTAAAAATACAGCAAACAAATGAAAAGTTATAATGAGTCACACACAAGTCGCTAAGTCTGCTTTTCCTGGTGGTGGTGCTCGCTACATCGGATCAAACCAGAGGGCACCCTGACCCAACCACCTCACAGCTCACTGCAATCTTGTCCAGCCCACGAAACACATGACTAGTTTATGCACATGGAGCTGTAAACAACACAAATATATGAAACCACATCCCGCTACTGGCTATTGAGTGTTTTTGGTGCTAAAACAAACTGACCGCTCTTTGAAGATAATAAACTACGAGAGAGCCATTTTTTGTGCTAATTGTACTGCTGCTCAGCATGTTATAAACTCAAAACCAGTTTGCTCCTCGAGGGGATGCCTAGAGGAAAACAGAAGCATGCGACAGGGAAAGGAGCATGTGTGTGAGGGTGTGCTGGTGGGAGAAGCACATACTGGCCTGTTGGGAGGCCACCTGAGCACAGGGTAGACACATACTGTTTACCGGGTGTTTCCCCCCGGTGCTCTCCCTTTCCCAGCCAACCCCACAGCTGCTCTGCACAGTCCTGCCATCAAATCCCAGCCTGATGAACCAACCCCTTCCAGCTTGTTCTTCACCCAAAGTTCAGCTTAAGTTTTGAGGAGGAGCTCAAGATGGCAGAGCAGGAAGATGTGGAGCTCACCTCCCCGCATGAACAAATCTAAACTACATCTACATGTGGAACAATTCTCACTGAAAACTAACTGGAGACTGGCAGAAAGACTCCTGTACAACTGGGGCTATAATAAAGAGCCACATGGAATAGGGTAAGAAGAGAAGTGATCAGGTGAGGAGCTGTGCCCCACGGTGGGGACTCAGAGGAAGAGGGAGATCACAGGAGCAGAGATCTGCCCTGGGGAGTGAGCGCTTCAGCCACAGATCAGGCTCCCTGGTCCTGGGGTCTGACACGGTGAAGATGAGTGCCCTTGGCTGGCTGGAGGGCCCATGGACTAACAGGAGGGCTGTGGGAAGCCTGGGCTCCACGGTGAGAAGTGTGCACGCTGGCTTGCTCCCATGCAGGGCGGAGTGAGGGCTGCTCCAGCAGCTGCTGGTTTCCCATAGCCTGAGCCAAGCGACCACTCCAGTCCCGCTTGCTTCATGATGGGGAGAGGGCCCAGCTGTGAGACTCAGAGCAGCTCAGACCCAAAGCAGCGACTGAGTGGGGTGGTGGCAACCACTAGCAGCGCTTACAAAGGTGGCGAGTCAGAAGCAGCCCTGACCTCTGTCAGCGGCCAAACCCCCCAACCCCACTGACAGCCCACACAGGCACCTCTTGCTCCAGCACTGCTGGGGCGAGGGGACTCGTGCAGGGAGCATGGAAAATACACACTTAAAGGGAATGGAGCAGGCTTGGACCTGACCCTCAGGGCTTCTGCTCCAGCAACTTGGGACCTGGCCCGGCCCCGATAGGGTGTTGATGCCATCGAGCAGAGGGGAAGCCCAGCTCACACCTGGCTCCAGCCCTCACCCCTCCATCTTCAGCCCCTCCTCCTAAAAGTTGAGAGCTGCCAGCACACCCTGGGGTAAGACATGACTTGTGCTCACAACAGATAATGAAGCAAAAATAAACAATTTACCAGATAAAGAATTCAAAGCATTAGTAATCAGGATGCTAACTAAACTTGGGAAAGGAATAGATGAACATTGTGAGAATTTTAGTAAGAAACTAGAAAATATTTTTTTAAAAAAGAACCAGTCAGAATTGAAGAATACAATAAGTGAAATGAAAAACACACTAGAAGGAAGGAAAAGCAGATTAGGTGACAGTGAAGAACACATAAGTGATCTAGAAGATAGAATAATGGAAATCACACAAGAAGAACAGTAAAAAGAAAAGCAAATTTAAAAATGAGAACAGTTTAAACGATCTCTGGGACAACGTCAAGCACACTAACAACCACATTATGAGGTTCCAGAAGGAGAAGAGATAGAGAAGAGGGTAAAAATGTATTTGATGAAATTATGGCTGAAAACTTTACAAACCTAAAGAAGGAAACAGATATCCAGGTACAGGAAGCACAGAGAGTCCCATCCCAAACAAGATGAACTCAAAGAGACCCACACCAAGAAATGTGATAATTAAAATGGCAAAAGTTACAGACAGAGGATTCTAATGGCAGCAAGAGAGAAACAAGAGTCATATTCAAGGGAACCCCCATAAGGCTATCAGCTGATTTTTCAGCAGAAATATTACAGGCTAGAAGGGAATGGCATGACACATTTAAAGTGCTGAAAGGTAAAAACCTGCAACCTAGGATACTCTACCCAGCAAGGTTACCATTCAGAATTGAAGAAGAGATAAAGAACTTGTCAGACAAGCAAAAACTAAAAGACTTCATCAATACTGAACCTACCCTAAAAGAAATGTTAAAGGATCTTCTACTAAGTGGAAAAGAAAAGGCTACAACAAGAAGAATCTATAGGAAAAGAAAAATCCCACTAGTAAAGGCAGACATATAGTAAAGGCTCAGGATCAACCATTTAAGCTAGTAGAAAGATTAAAAGACAAAGTTCAGCTCAAGTTTTAAAAATTTCTCAGATGAACATTTAAGTATTGGGGGGGGGGTCCCTCCTTTGAAGCCAACCTCAAAGGACACTCACTATTCACTCTCATTTTTAAATGTGGTCTTACTTTGGAAAGCTCCAGTTGTTAAGATCCTGGCCTAAAGGAACACAGGCACTTTCCGCATGAAGCCACAGCTCCTCTTTAAAGGGGAGATGTTAATGTCGGCCTCACAGGGGCGTCCACTCAGGTTCCTGACCCCACAGACTCAGAAAGGCTGGATGGGAGGCGGAGTCAGTACCTCCACGCAGGTGTTCTATTTCAGCTCCACTACTAAATCATGCCACTAAGCAGTCAGCTCGGAGAACCTCCAGATACGACTCAGAAATCCCAGGCTGCTATCATCTCTCGAAACCTAGAAGAGGGAAAGGGAGACACTATTTATTGAATAACTTCCACACCCCACGAATTTTATCTAAATCACAGGTTGGCAAACTACAAATCCAGCCTGTGGGCTGTTTTTGGAAATAAAGTTTTACCAGCCCACAGCCATACTCCCTGGTAAGCACCATAACACACACTGTGCAGCCTGCATAGCCAGAGTATTAACTACACAGCCCTGTCCTATGCGTCCTAAATAATCTCTTTTAATCCTTATAACAACTGATTTTACAGGTAAGAAGTTGAGGTGCAGATAATGGTTATGTTTCTCGCCCAAGGCCCCAGATCTAAGAAGAAAACCACCTCTGTCCAAGTCCAAAACTTTTCCCATGAAAGCCACACCTGGAGTCTCCACTCGAGCCTCCACTCTGTGACCACTGGTCAGCATTCTTGCCACCTGATGTCCTTCCCAGCTCTCTGCCTGACCCGGACACACTCCTCAGGGACAACCGCGCACCCCACTGCCTGTTTCCATGCCCCCAGCCCCTGCCCTGTCTCAGTGACATCCCAGCCTTGCGCTCTGGCCACACAGATTTCTGCACAAGTCTCATGAGGCCTCAGATGGCTGCTTACAGTTTGTTTTTGTAACATATACGAGTGGTTTATCTTCAAAGCCAGGCTGTGACACCTTCACGGGTCAGTGTCCTACAGAACCGAGTATGACCCCTCTGTTTTACAGACCAGGACTATGTATTGATGGAGTTCATCACAAATGAGGAGCAGACACCAACATACAGAATGACTTCAAATAAGTGACTGGACAGATGCTGCATTCATAATCAGGGAAAATGCCTGGTGATTATTTAACTGTTTAGTGGCCATGTGGGGAAAGGACATAAGGAAATCGATGATTATTCCATTATCAAAGTGTGTGAAACAACAGCCTGGCTCATGTGTTACGTAAAGGATCCAGCGTCTGCGGCAGGAGCAGGTTCCTCGGGCGCCCCAAACATCAGGGCTAAAATGTCCTCACTGCGTTTCCTTTTCCATGCAGAAAGTCCAGTTATTTTTAACTCTGGAGCTACTTTAGCATCAGGTAGACTGAGGTCCAACAGACTATCTATGTCAAACTCACTGCAAATTTATATAAGTAGGGGGGTCTTGTGTTCTGAAGCAACCAATGAGGATAATATAGTAAGACAGATAGAGAGGTAGATGAATGGAGATAAAGAATAAATTGAAAGGACAGATAGATGACTGATAGAAGGAAGGAAGATGGATGAAAGATGGGTAGGACAGACAGAAGCTGGCTAGCTTACACACAACTCCATCCACCCAGAGCCCCTCCTTGGTTTCCTCCTGAGGTTGACCTACAATCAGTGCCATGGGATCACCATGGAAACACACAGTGTTTCTCCTCACTTTACATCCATTCAGGCTAAAGTTGGATGCTTTAGCATCCAACTTTGGCTGCTCCTCCCCTCTGCTCCTCACTTTGGATCTGTAATGAGCACACAGTCTTCAGGATGAAACTTTGTAAACTCAATGCAGAAAGGCTATGAGAGAGAGGAACCCTACTCCACATCACATTTCTAAGCAAGACTTTATTAAAACCTATCAATCTGTAAAGACTATTCCATGGTTTACAGCAGGTTAATTAGTATTCTTTCAACCTGTAAGCTAAAAGAACACTATCAAGCAAACGTGTAGACCACTTCGCCCATGCTACGTCTACATTTTGCTCCTTGAAAGGGAGCAAACAGTTGACGTTAAAGGACATGGACCACAGGATCCCTTGCTTGAGAATTTCCCATACAAAATTCCAAAGAGTGTATTTTCCATGATTTGATACTCAAGACACCCATCTAACTCTCCTTTCATTTTAGGAATAAGAATGTATGACAGAAAAGTAAACACACAAATCGTTTGTAACTTCAGTGAAGAGAAAATAAAAGTGATTTTTTAAGACACTTTCTACTTTGTCAAAAATGTTATTTATATTATTATTCTTGGACAAAGAAGTTCCATAAGACCAAGAATTACAACAGTAGAAATTAAAGTTCTCATGTGTTCTGTAACAAAGGAAAGAGAGATTTACAGCCAAGGCATAAATTTGAACTGAAAATGCAAGTCAAGTAAAGCCCCCAATGTACAGCTGAATCTCACTAAGACAGAGACCATTCTCCCCACCCCGCCCCCACCCTGGGAAGAATTCTTTTTCTTACTTATATTGTAGTCCAGAGTTTCCAGGCAACCTGAGTCTTAGAAAAGCGAAGGAAAAACCAGCCTAGGAAATGCAAGAAGGGAGGTGATACTGCAGCTCCTCTCTTTTTCCATCCTGGCTTCATTCTGGCAAACTTGGACCCCACAGGAATTTGCAGAGCCCTGTGGGTGTCGAGTCAGAATAGGACAACCCGCAGAGCCAGGAATACCCCCAAGAGGGGAGTATGTGCCCCAGAGCCACCTCCACAGCTGGGTAAGCGCCGAGTAAACAGACCAGCCTAACAGGGACGGTTTCCATTCTTGGTGTCAGGAGCTTATTATTTAATGCTGGAACGAATGCTTTATATAACAAAGCAATCATTTCCATGTTTGGAATTTTATGGCTGTCAGGAACCTTCAGAACGCCTCTCTCCTAAGCCGCTGGCTTTATAAGGCTTAGGGAGCACCCTTGACGGCCTTTCCCCTCCCACCCAGCTGCTGGAGGCACATTTGTCATCTCTGTGGGAAGCTTTTCTTTTCTGCAGAGAGACTGTGCTGTCCTGGCAAGAACCCACCTGTCCAGGGGAGTAGAAGCAGGCAGACCGGGAACCTCTCCTCGCCCTGAACACAAACCATACGTCAGCTAACTGCTCTGGTCTCATCTTTCTCAGTGATAAAATATTGGTAATAACACCTACTACCTTCCACCGTAGTTGAAAAGATCAAATACACAGAACGTGAAACGTCTCAGAAAGCATGAAATAGGGAAGAAAACAGTTTAAAAACCCAACAAGTACTCATGTGGTATCTATTACACATGCAAACTTGTGAAGGACACTACCAGGCTCCCAGGCGCAGCTCCTGCTCCGAGTTAGGCGGGAAGAATTCCATGCTGGGTGTGCCAGCCAGCAGTACATGTGAAGAGCAGGATGGCTCCAGGGGAGTGAGGCCGAAGGCAGCAGATGACAGAGGTATCAGAAATCCTGAGGAAACCTGAAATCCCAACCTCTTAGGCATCCACGCGCTTCTCTTTTATCCCCGCCACGGTAACCGGACCTGGGGTGCCATCAGCTCTCCCTGTGTCGACCACACAGCGGCTCGCAGCTCTGGATCTCAGTCCCCAGCGCCCACCTGCTCCCCACCCACTGACCTGCCACTAGGAGGGTGGTGAGACTGCGGGGCCTTGTCCTTGGAGCCTGGCGAAGGCTGCTCCGGGACGGCGCGCAAACCCATCAGCAGCACCTTCACGTCCTTCCAGAGCCTGGGCCCACATCTCGAGATGTCACATCACTTCCCAATTATTGTGTTTTCTTTCCTTCGTTACTATCTTACTACTGGATTTATCGCTCTTTCATTTTTCTCAAGTTTATGCCATATTTCCAATGTAAAATTTAGAAATTTGAGTTCTATAAGGATATTTTAAGTAAGGTAATCAGGATAAATATAAACCCTTCTCTCGGATTATAAAATCACCAACGCTTATTCAAATACTCAGGATGATGGAAAAAAATTCTCAACATGATTGGGATTTTTACGTTTATGGGAATAACCATAAAGTTCCTCAAAACACTTAGTTAATGGCATGACCAGAAAGAAAAATATATATTTTAAATATGCACTATGTTGAAATCTTAACTCTAGCCAGTAAGGTCTGGATGTTAGCACTTAACTTTGACACTTGTCAGAGTCAGGAAGGGTGAGTGCAGGTCCACAAACACAGGGGCACCCCCAGTTCCAGCATCTTTTCTTCCTCTTACAGAGTCTTCCACAGAGCAGAAGTTTTCATCTTGATGAAGTCCAATCTATCCATTTTTCATTTTAGGGACTGTGCTTTTAGTTTCAATCTAAGAACTCTTTGCCTCATCCTCAGACTTGAAGACTTCTCTATTTTGCTAGATGTTTTGTAGTTTTACATTTTACACTGAGATCTATGATCCTTAAGTTAATTTTTGTATAAGGTGTGGGATTCAGGTCTAGATTTTTTTTTTTTTTTGGTCTATGGATGTCCAATTCCTCCAACATGATTTATGGAACAGGTCATCCCTCCGCCATTGAATTGGTTTTGCTCCTTGGTCAAAAATTAATTGGGCATTTTGTGTAGGTCTGAGTTCCCCACCCCATTCTACTGCACTGGGGGTCTAACCCACACTCTTGACAACTGTGGCTACACAGGAAGCCTTAGCATGGGGAAGAATGATTTCTCCTACTTTATTCTCCTTTGTCAAAGCTGTTTTGGTTATTCGAGGGCCCTTCCCTTTCCACATAAATTTTAGGAAGTTTGTTATGTCTACCACAAAGCTGAGAACTTGATAGGAGTTCTCTTAAGTCTACAGATCAAATTAGGAAGAATTGACATCTTCACACATTGCATCATCTGATCCATGAACAAGGTATTTAACTCTGATTTCTTTCACCAGCATTTTGTGATTTTCATCATCCTGATCCTTTGATAACGCACATTTCCATATGGAACCTCTATCCTTAGGTTCCCGAAGAAAACAGTCCAACTCCAGGTCAATTCTAGAGTGTATGTGCCTGGCTCACCCCCTTTTGACCATTTCGGATGACATCCTCTGAGCCATCAGCCAGGATGAACGAAGAAGGGAGGGCCCAGCCCTGACCACACGTGACCTGACAGTAAGAAAAACCACAGCACAAGCAGCCATAACCCTGTGTGTAGAGAAGGCACAGACCTGGATTCGGGAAGCTGGGACTGGCTCCCAGGGGGTCACTTACCCGGCTGTAAGTCGGCTAGGAGCACAACCTCCCCAGCCCTCAGTTTTCCCATCTGTACAATGAGGAGCCAGACTCGGATCTACAAAGTCTCAAGAGCCCTGCAGTGAAAGCAGGGGTGCAGAGCAGACCCAGACGGCTCCCCTCTTAGAGGTGAGACTACGGAGAGGCAGAGAGATGTAAGGGAGGACAGGAATGCGCACGCGAGAAGGGACAGAGGGGAGCAGGGGTTTGGTTCTGTGGAGACTGGGCAAAGCGCAACATGACAAGCAGCTGCAGCGTGTGCGAGAGAAAACGTGCAAGAACCCAGGAGTTCAACGTGAAATACAGCAGGGGATTCACCACAGGATCCTGAGACAAGAAAACAGGGCTTATGGAAATCAGGTAATTTTAATTAAGCCTAAAAACACAGTTTAGGAGCAAAGCATGGTTTAAAATTTCTCTTTGAATGTGAAGCGGTAGGTTGGTAACTAGGGCATCCAGCCCACACTGAAGGGTGCTTGTGCTCTCCCGACATTTGGGGAGGGGCTGCTTTTCTCACCCAGCATCCCAGGCAGACCCTCAACCCAGAGCACCAAGTCCTCCACTTACTCAGAAGCCCACTCTTCTCCT
Organism: Physeter macrocephalus; assembly: GCF_002837175.3. Taxonomy (NCBI): domain Eukaryota; kingdom Metazoa; phylum Chordata; class Mammalia; order Artiodactyla; family Physeteridae; genus Physeter; species Physeter macrocephalus. The sequence continues at coordinate 35,280,657 of NC_041224.1, read as the reverse complement.
TGTGCCCACCCGTGGGGTCTCACTGCCCCCACTGGGAGCCCCGCAGTCCCAGGATGCCACGTCACACCAGGTGAGCGCATCACAGGTAAACAAGGTCCAGGTTCTGCGCACTAGCTTCCTGGCTTCAGGCAACCATGTTCCCCTTTCACACTGTAAACTCCTCATCAATAAGAACATCCTCCATCCCATCATCACTGGATAGGGCACAAAGCGAATACATCCACCACTTGGAGCCTCAAGCCGTGAGGACCACCCCGCTGGAGATTCCATGTGTAGGGGGCAGAGGAAGGGCCCCTCTCAAAAATCAGACAGCTCTTTTGTTTAGAGGCAGAACCAAGGCAAAAACTGTGCTTTTTTTGAGCAGGAACAAGGCCCTTTTAACACAAGATTTACAGAGCATTTATGTAAATTACATGTCACAGGAACTTGCATGGACCAAACGCAGGAAAACATCAACCCATCGCAGCAGCTGGATGAACCCCAACGAGCCCCTTCTCTTGTGAGGAAATATTTAAGTACACACACACTCATTTTCTCCACAGTTAAATTTAAAAAATCATTTCTGGCACAATGAGCTTAAGTGCTTAAGTGGAAGTAAATGAGAAAAAAAAAAAAAAAAAAAAAAACAGAAAAGCCCAACCCTGTGATTCCTTCCCCACCCCCACAAACTGTTAACAGATTTTGAATATTGGTCTGTGTGGGAAGCCTTCTGTTTTTCAAGTAAATGAATCACTGAAGAAAAATATAAAAGATGCTAAAGTGTATATTGCAGATTTTTAAAAAATTAGCAGGCAGGGAGAAAGTACACACACTTTACCTCCTCCAGTAGTTTCTGGTTGTTCCACCGTAGCAGTTACTTTTCTTTTTACCAACTTCAGAATGAATCCTCACCGATGGTAAGGAGGAGGGGAAGAACCTTCACCTCAACTTGTAACACCTGTTTGGTTCTGCAATTAGCTGACTACTCTGTCTTCTGCCAAAAGCTTATCCTCTACAAACTTACACGTGATCCAGTAAAGATCAATCCCACGATGCACATCAGTTACAAAGATCTGGACTAACCTGATTTGTGGAAGCCAGATGCTCAACATTCATCTAAAGAGCACAATGGTAAGACAGGCGCTTCACTGTGACAGTCCCCCAGGACGTGGGCTACAGAATACAGGGAACATGGAGGGAGGCAGAAGTGAAATTTCTTGAGGCAGCTATCATACATTGGGAGGTGGAATCTCAAAACATAAGTGCCACAAAATTAGTTATTTTGGAATAGGCTGTGATAGGGAAGTTTTAAAACTGTGAAGAGTTTTAAACTCTGTGAAGTTTAAAACTCTGTGAAGAGTTTTAAAAACACTTCAGTTTTTGCAACATTCCGCTATGCAGCTGACTTATTTCCTAGCAATCTTCTCTGTGGCGACAACCATCTTGTCCCCATTACTCTTCTGGCCTGTGATCACTTCTTGCTTCACTAAGGGCAAAGAAAGGAATAAGACATCTACAAAGTGCTGTGTCCAAGAAAGCATTCTTGGTCTGAACATAGGATAACCAACTGAAGGAAAGTGCTTGGAGCATTTCCCCTGAACCTCGCTGGCTGTGCGCAGGCGACTCTGGGGGAACGTGATGTCTCTGACAGTCAGCCACCTGGGCTACACAAGCCTCGCGTGCTCCTCTCTCCCAGTCCCGGCCAACTCCCACTCCACCAGGACTCAGAATGGGGCCAGGCTCAGCATCTGCTGCAGATGAGCAGTCCAGACACTGTCATCCTTGCTTCTGCTGGTCCCCAGGCAGCTTTCTTTAGTGGGCTTGTTAGGAATGCACTTTCTGTCCATCAGTGACTGTTTGACTTACATTTTATTTACCTGAAATTCAATTTCTACCCATTTCTTCTCAGCTAAATAAAATTCTTCAAGGAGGAAATCTGCTCACCTTCCCCTGTATCTTCCCTTGAGTATTTAATCTTCCATCAGCATACAAAGCACCTCAGTGCTAACTCACACTCTACCCCAGGGACAGCCGAAGCCCAAGAAAACTTCCACTGTGCCTCTGAGGTAAGGAACCTATGAGAATATGTTGAATCCTACTGGCTAATAATTAATAAAAAATTTCAAAACTCTGTAAATGCTTATGTATAAGTTTCTCTGTACTGTATGATTTATTTGCAAACTGACATTTCTTACCAATGTTATTCTAGTTTACAAAGAACTGTTGACCGTATGAAGAATGACTTCCTGTTTTCGTGGAAGGAACCAATTCTGAAAAACTTAGTCTAAATAATTTTCTCCCCTAAGCAGGCAGACCCTCCTCAACCTTCTTGATTACTTTGAATGGACTGAGAATAGCTTGTTCAGTGGAAATGACACCACCTGATCCCCTCGACAGCAAGACTGGTAGATGTGCACCTGCAGACTGGTTGCCAGCACTGGCCCCAGGAACCAAGGCGGCCACATCTATCATCTGTGTCCCTTTTTGAACTGTTGGGCTTTTCCAAAAAACACATGGGACTTCTAGTCGTCATTCATCAAACTGTTGTTACCCTACAGAATCGACACACTAATCCCTGGAACTTCATAATGACCCAAGTGCTAGCTTAGGGACCCAAGACCACCATGGTTGGAGGCGGGTGGATGGACCCCAACTCTAAACTGGTCAGCTCCTGCTCAGAAAGGTTCCTGGGCCACCACAGAGAGTAAGTTTAGACCCAGAAAATAAAACTGGCGACCCCCTCAGCAAGCACAGACCACCTATAAATGTTTACAGGGATTTGGGCCAGGTCAGGTCCTCTGTGCAAATCCACACACTAGGAGCACCCTGGTAGATGTACTCACTTCCCTCAAAAACCACCCCCTGCCCTGGGTCAGCCAGCGGTCAGGGTCAGAGGTAGGCTCACATTTTGCTCCCTGCAGCTGTCCTGCATTTCCCACCAGTAGGGCCCCGGGCAGCTTCAGGAAGCCCAAGATGCTGGCCAGGAGACCGCCTGTCACAGGCACGGTGATGTAAGCCTAGTTTTCCTCTTTGAAATAAGAGGCCACCACAGCCCTCTGTTTCTTCTCTCAGACGGGATAGAACACTGCATGAAAGGGGCACTCTGACCTTCTGGAAATCCACGATCTGAAGAGCACACTGCTACTGTCCAAGACTGAATCACCTCTGAAATGGCTACAAAATACAGCTTTCACTTGTCCTTATTAAATAAGCTTCATACTCATTCCTACTCAACATTCCCAAACACCATGGAAGTGACCCTGACTTTATTTTCCCATTCACTCATCCAACAGATACTACTATGTGCCAGAAACAGACACAACCCCAATCACTAAACAACTGCTGAATGAAAGATTAAATAACAGTTACATTCTCACTTTTAAACCATGTTTAACAATGTACATAAAGTGGTGCCTAAATTAATGAGTCCAGTGACTTCCTTAAACAAACTGCCCCATCTGGGCAAGTAATGGGAATAAAATGGAGACAAAGATTTTATTTGAAAGATAAAAATGACTGAATATTATCTCCCTCTTATAGTTTTGCAAGATGCAGAATATTCTAGGATTTTTATATCATTTTATCTTCAAATTATACATATATAAATATATATAACATATATAAATATTATATAATTATACGTATAAATATATATTTTTAAATATTTGTACATATAAACTTAAAAATCCTGCTTTCTAAAATAATGGCTCTGTCCTGAAAAGGCCTGCAGTTAAAGGATTTGGGGGGGGTGGGGGGCAGGAGGGCAAAAAACATACTAGAAGACATGTGTAGTAGGCTAGTTATTTTGAGTAAGTTTGTATAATGGTTACTTCTTTTTGTGAGACCAATGAGCTACAGGAATTCCCCCAGCAAACACTCTGAGGCTTCCTGTGCACAAAATCACTTTCAAGGTCAAAATTACCCTGAACTACTGGGAAGAAAACATCTAGACAATCTTGGCATATAATGTGTGTGATAAAGTTTTGATGAGTCCACTACCTAATATTAAATAATAATAACCATGACAGTACAAACTTCTAACTTATGGAAACATTATGTTTTCTAAACATTTTGCCCAACTTTGATCACATGGCAATTATTAATAATACATCTATTCAAAAGGTAAATAATGAAGCATAATGTATACAATCCTCTACCCACTGATGTGTCATTAAAAGTGGAAGGCACTGTAAACAAAGATCTCTGCTTTATTTTTGGAACCCACAATCTCTGCTGGATTTTCGAGTACGTGTGTATTTAGAAGTAATCTTTACAAAGTATGCATATTCCAAAATATGCTCCATACAATCACAGGATAAGAAAAAAAAACCCTCTTGCATTTGAAATAAGAAAAAATAATGAGTAATCAAAGCTTAAATCAATATGCAAAGACAATGTGAAAATGTGCTCACGTTGCAAACTAGCTTGGACAGCAAAGCAAGTCAGACAAGCCAAGGACCAGGGTAGAAAAGCACAGGTGAAAGTGAAATGACACTTAACTCAGTGTGCAAGCCCAGTGTTAAGGATGTACAACAGTGTTCACTCATCTGCAGTAACTCTTCCATGCCTACACTGTTTGGAGTCCTTGGCACTTAAACTCAAATTTCCACCCACTTTGAGACTGTTGTCTGTCCTGCCTACCTGGTAAGGAGCAGGGACATTCCTGACCATTATTCCTGGGCTTCCCATAGGCCCTGCAATCAGGGTACAGTCAGCCACTTACAACATGCACTGAAGTGTTGGACACATCAGGGTAACCCAGTGACTGCTTTTTTACCCCAGTGCTTTCTCACCAACTGCCCTTAATGGGTCCTTTTACATTTTCTGTTCGTAAATGTTTACCTTCCTAAGGCATGTGGTATTGAAAATTTTTAAATGCAGCCCACAAATATATGTGGTTTTGGTTTGTTTCTGTTTTTGTTTTTGTCCTAGAGGCATATTATTAAGGTAAACCAAATTCACAAAGATTATAAGGGTTTCCTGAAAACTGACTTCTAATTTTGAGGGAAAAAATGGCTCTCTACTATTAATACTGATATAGAAGAGTGTTGATGTCTTCTTTGATTAAGTAAAGGAAGAAAAACACTGAATATTTATACATACATGAGCCACATATCTGCAGTTCTATCCAAACAACGTAAGATATGTGTTCTTACAAATGTAGGTCAAAACTAGTAAACAAGGTGTATGTCAAAAGCACGTGACTTTTAAGAGTCCTACACTTTCTAAATACATGTACCCAATATTGGGTATTTTCCTTCAGGGGCACTATACCTAAATTAACATTCCATTTTTAGTCACTGGTTTTAGAATCTGTGATTAGTTTCAGGCAAAAGAAATATATTTAACTTATGCTACTGAATTAATGACTTCTAGAAAAAAAGCCACCGAATTAATAGTGGCTTCTAGGAAAAAAAGGTTAAACTGTGCAAGCTAAATTTGCTGGACCTCACATAAACTAAAAGGTTTGTTTTTTAAAGTTATTTCTCTTGTGTGTTTGTGTATGTTTCCCTTGAGAATGGAAATCTCCACTTAATTTTACTCAAAAGCAACAGACAGGGCTTCCCTGGTGGCGCAGTGGTTGAGAGTCCGCCTGCCAATGCAGGGGACATGGGCTCGTGTCCCGGTCCGGGAAGATCCCACATGCTGCGGAGCAGCTGGGCCCGTGAGCCATGGCCGCTGAGCCTGCGCGTCCGGAGCCTGTGCTCCGCAACGGGAGAGGCCACAACAGTGAGAGGCCCGCGTACCGCAAAAAAAAAGCAACAGACACCTGTGCAGGGTTTGAACCAACGGTTACTCTTCAGTGTGGCCCGTAATCCTCACCCTTCACTGTGCCTGAGACACCCTCCAAGTGGAAGTCATTAACTATAACCAAGAGGGAATGAGCAGAAAGATGACACCATCCCCAGTGTTCAGCATTCATGCAAGTATTTACACTAGTAAAATATTCACCACAGGAAAACAAACAAAACCCACCCACGTTCACTCATGGTGGCTGGCAGATTCGTTTTCATGACAGTTTTAAGTATTTCATTAAGTAAAAGGATCTAGCTGGAACCTTCAAGAAAAACAAACTTTTATGCAAAGAGACAGGCATTTGCAAACACTAATGGTGAAGACAGGACTTCACACCCCGGCTACCCATTGTGGAGGCTACAGGATGCAGACGATCCCTGCTCATACAGTTGAGTGTTTGAAAAGCTTCCAAGCTCAACGATATAAAGACTCTCTGATGCCAGCTGAACTTAAACCATGAATTTCCAATCAGAAAACAGGAAAATGAACCAGCTCCCAGTGACACCTCCTCTTGTCCATATATGGGCAGGAACAGCATGAATGTCAGCCACATCAGAGTTAGAAAAGGTCCCACTTATCTCACTGGCTCTGAGGGATGTCTATTCGATCCCACCATGGACACCTGCTCACACTGACAAACTACACCGTTTCCTTACGCTTTATTCTACTCAGACATTCCGACCAGGAGGGAGTGTCCCCCTCACCACTGCTACGCACAAAATCTGAGTTTCCATTGATGTGCTTGGAGTGTTTAAGCAGCAGACCTGCAGCTCAGTTCAGGAAGCCGAGCTGGTCAAGTGTTTCCCACTTGCTGGCACCCAACGGTCGTGAGAGCATCAGCCCTGTTCTCAGCATCTTTCTATCTCTGTCCACTGAATCTTCACAGCCTGCCTCCGGGGCAGCTGTTGCCAAGAGAGTTCTCAAGCTGGGAGGGCTGAGCTCAGACCACCCGGAGCAGCTATCCCGGTCCTTCCAGACCATGGCTTCTTCCAGGGAGAGGCTCCAGGGATTAGCCCAGAGGTGTCTGCTTCCCCCTCATTCTTAAGGGTCCCAGACTCCAACTCTCATGGGCACTGCTACTGCTTTCCCGCCAGCATTTTCTTTTCTTGTCTTCATTGCTCCCAACCACGCACATTCCAGGCCCTGGTGGCCCGGTGGCTCCCACTCCAGCAGCCTGTGTGTGGTTAGGACTCCCACATATCGAATGCCAACGCTCACGTATACTATCATCTATTCCCCTGGATCTGATAATCAGGAGTCTGAGTATTGGAATTAGGAGACTATGCTTGCTTAGTATTGTGGAAGTGAAAGATAAGATTCTAAGTGCCTACAGCGACCTCATTTCTGTACCTAAGCAAACACAGTGGTGGCAAACGGCAAAAGGGGTTTTTAATGTCTTCTTTCTATACAAAATGAATGCAATTTAATTTCTTCATGTCCACATTTTCAACATTTCTCACCTGGCAAGCATGCACATACTAATTTCCAAAGAAATAAGCTGTTCTGTAATTTTAACATTTAGCATTATCACTATTAAGCGAGAATTATCCCAAAAGAGACAAGATAATCTTGTTCTCACATTCACAAATTGATAGTTACATAGTTCAATAACAATTTAATGGAAAGGAAACATTTCATTTTAGGTTTCTGATCTAAAAAAAAAATGAACAGAATTCTGGCAAAGAGATAAACATTAATTACATAACTATGCAAAATGCCTCAGAAAAAGTTAACAAATAATGTAAAATAGTTATTTAAAATGTTATAAATGCAGCTGAGTTTTAATAGTGATTTGTCCATAGTTAAAAGTGTCACAAAAACCTTTTAAAATTTTGATACTGAAAGAATAACTCTTCCAGCTTGCATTTTGTATCCATTCATGGTTAACACTTCGAGTAATTTTTAGCTGATATTTTTAACATATGCATAGTTATTAATCAGTTGAAGTATATTCCTTTCTACTCCAAGACTGATTTTCATACTTATGCTGATTTTTAGTATGTGAAGGCAGCTTTAAAAGATGTCAGGATATCTAAAAATAAGAATTTAGCCCTCAAAAAAGCTGTAAGCACCCCTGCAGGGATCGCACAGCAATCGTTTCTCATCTGATTTCAGTATATACATAAAGGTTCACTCCCTTCTTTACACACAATGGTAAACATTCACCATCAACACAAGCTCCTGGATCTGCTAATGGTGGACTAAGACAAAACTAATGGCCCCACAGTAGGGTTCAGCTGTAAAAGCTACGACATTAAGAACCTGTTTATGCTCAAAACTAGATTCCTTTGATTTGGGTTGGGGGGATACATTGTAGGGAATCCCTCACCCAGTGGAATAGCTTGTACTCATAAGGTCCACAGGAAACGGGGTGTTTATCCTAAATGCTGGTGGAGCTTCCCACCCACCCCACGCCCTACTCGCCACTGTTATGGAACAACAGTGTGAGAAGGTACGTGAGGGTGACGGTGAGGGGGGGGTTCCCCAGCCCCACTGGTGATGTCAGGATTCGACCACAAACATAAGAGGGGTTAGAGAAAGTCTTCCAAGTTTAATAACCTTCCTATAGACCCTCTTTCTTTGGAAATCAGTGAATACACATTATTTTGCCCATTTTAGTGACAACCACACATGGAGGAATTTTTAAACATCGGACTATTTCCTGTGTGTGAAAGTGCCAGATGAATCACTCAGTAGCTGTCCCTTGTCTCTACTTAGAATCGGCACACATTACTAACCATGCTTCGGCTCAAAGTCCTTCCTCTTCAAGGAGCACAGAGTATCAGGTGGCAAGCGGGCTGTCACCCTCACCCCACACCTGTAGATTGGGAAAAGCCAACCCAAGAAATAGGACGTGAATTCTTGGTCACTCTGCTTGTCACATCCTGCCAGATACATCAGCGCACCCTGGCTTTCCAGTTAAACAGCAACACAAGCTTATCGATGTACCTGTTCTTTAAAAATCAGAAGCAAATTCAGATTTGAAGTTAATATGAATGATACTATACTAACTCAGTATCTCAAGATAAGAGAAACAGAAGCAGCAGAAGCAACAGACACACCAGAGAAGGGCAGTTCCTCCAAGAGGCAGCAACTATGGCTTTAGGGGTTTTCTTGGCAACTTATACAAAAAAAGGAACCCTGGGCCACTGACTACTTGAGGTCGATGGGAAGTATATCCACTGGTGCACGGAAACAACCTTTCCTGGAATGACCCCCAGCAGCGAGCACCATGGGTCCTTGAGTAAGCAGGTGTACAAGTCATCACCCTATGCATAATACAAAACCACACTTAACCCCCACATTACAGAAGTCTGAGGATGACATGGAGTCAGCCTAGACTCACACAGGACCCCCTGAGGGTACTGCAGGGTGATGTGGCATCAAGCCTTTCCTGACAAGCTTGCTTTGCAGGTGATCTGCACTGAGCCCAGAATCCTTCATCCGTCCCACTCTGCCTGGTGCCCACGCAGGGACACAAGGCTCAACAGGGACCCAACTCCCAGGTCCAAGGCCATCACCAACTTGAAAGAGCTGTCTAGACTCTTTCCAGAGATGGCTGTTGGATATAACAACTCACCCGTGCCAGAGCTTTTTCCTCACCTTGTGGGTTTTAAGAAAGGAATGCAGAAACTCAGGTCTGGTGGGATGAACACCTGTGGATGCCTGACTCCATGGAAACATTCTAATGCTGGACTCTGCCGCCCCACCCAGTCCACGCGGCCTCCACGCTGCAGCTTGGCGCTAAAGCCCCTTCCCACCCCTATCCCTACGGCGCACAAGTCCCCACCTTGCCAAGCCCATTCTCTTTCCCTGGAACACCTCCCCCTCCCTCTCTGAGTACCTACTGTATTCATCAAATCTAATCCAAGGCAAATTACATTACCTACCATCAAGGTAAAAATATGCTAATTAAACTAGGCTGCTCCTTCCATTGTAAAGTGCATCCCCATTTCAGAGACGGTGAATGAAAAACAAACAAAAGGAAGAGGGGTTGAGAGGAGTCACAGATCTGTGGATTTTTTCTCCCCTGAAGCTTCCTCCCACCACACGAACCTGCCCACACTTGTCACACCTGGTCTGAGAGCTCCCTGAGGACAGGGCACTGGCATCTGCTCTCACCACAGCGCCCAAGGACTTGTACAATATGAGTTTCTTGTTGGTGATGATGACAAAAGGAATTCCTCATTATACTCAGATCATGAGAGGAAAAAAACAAGCAGACAAAAAGCAAACTGTGAACGACTTCTAATGAATTTTTGAAAGATCAGACTGGACGCCGTTCATCATTTTCCATCAGAGTTGGAACAAAATCAATACTCCAAGCAAACGTGTCAGTAGCAGAGAGATGGTCCCTTTCTTTTACAAACACGCCTATGTTACACTGAATTTATCTCAAGGCACCCATTTGTGCTGCTATAAAATGTCACTTGTTGATATCAGCAGCAAGCCAGAGAGGGTCAGGCAACACTTAGGTGCCATTTAAGAGTCAGAGGAAATCTGGGAGCCTCTTCAGTGCAATTCTATTGGAAAGAAATATATGTCAGTGAAATCCTACACCTATTCTTCCACTTCCACGTGAAGTTCACACTTCAAACAACACAGAGAGACTGCCAGAGCTTCACTGAGCATGGCTGGCCAGGTGGGTGGGGTTTGAGGGAATTTTACGGATAAAGGAAACATTAATATCCACCTTCCCCTCTAACTTAGGAGAAGCACCGGCTCCGGAATTAGGCTCCCCCTCGGAACCATGTGTGGTCTTATAATGGGCTGCAGCACTGGGACAGGCTCAGGGCCCTAATTGAGCAGGAAACGATGGTTCTCCAATCAGCTCCAGCTCCGAGTGCCCAAGAACGCTGCCCAGCTGAGACGGGAGAAGTGACTAAGGAACTAACACTGTTCTATCCAGGCAGCACTTTCCCTTCGACACTAAAGCCAGTGCAGACTCGTAGCAGCACAGCCCTCTGCTCCTAAACGAGCATGCGGGTCTGCAGCACTGATTTCATGGCACTTCCTCTGTCCACAAGAAGCTCTGTCGCCTCGAGAACTGAGTTTGGTGGAAAACTAAACCTAAACGTCCAGTAAGTTGGGAATGTACCAATGGGGCAACTGTCACTGCCTCATGGGACAGGGGAGGCAGGAGAGGCCCCCAGAGCTGGTGTGACGAAAGTTCCTGCACGGTGCAATAACAGGTCTCTTCCCCTCGGACAACAATCCCAGCAGTCCATTCCTCATCTCCTCTGACTCTCTAAGTAAACAGTTTTACTGTTAGGAGGAAGTGAGAAGGATTGTTTTACATTAACCCGCTCCAAGCATGTCTAAAGACCACTTCACTATTTAACCCACTTCAACAGTATGGGAATTCCTACGTCAGATCTGCAAGCCTGGGTTCTGCATATGGAACTAGCATGAACTTTTCAAGCTGCCCATCCAGTACCCACTTCTGTTTGCTGACAACAGGCCGATTTTTCTTTGATATCCATCCTCCCCCTGCAGCCCCTGCCATGGTGGTTGGCTCAAGTAGCCCAGGCCTGAGCTAACCAGCGCCTGACGTTCTCCTGGCCATAGCATCTGGGCCGGTCCTCAGGCTGGCACTCAGCCTCCCCACTGCTGTCCCTGGGTTCTGAGGGGGCCCACAGAGGATGATGTTCCCGGACTGCTATTGTGCGGTGGCCACAGGGAGCACACTGTGGACAAGGCCGTGCATGGGAGGCCAACTGGAGCAAGAGCCCAGGCTGGACCGAAGCCAATAAGTAGGCAAAGCATAAGCCTGTCCCACTTCTGAACTTTCCAGGCTCACAAACCCACTCACTCAGTCACCAATTCGTCCAGCGGGGCCTCCATTCCTGCGGGAAGACGTGACAGACAGATAAGCTGCTGTGACCACATTCCCACCACAGGTCCCAGAGGAGGTGCCATTTAGGCAGGATGGTGGCACAGCCTCTCTCAGGGCCCAATCCATCACCTTCATCATCAACACTGGGCTGAAATCTAACCCTCCCACCAACAAGACTGTGAGTTGAGTACGGGGAGGACAGACACAGTCTCTTACTGTCTGTAACACTCCTTCCCCGTGTGCATCCAGTTACAAATGCACCATGTGGTTAGAAGTCATGCTCCTGCTTCTGATGCTGCAGAGGGAAGGGGTCGATGCTGACACCAGGGAAACCGACATACAGATGTGCAAATGCTGAGGGTGACAAGGTACTTTAAACAGCTGCTTCTTCCACAAAAACCTTGATCTAGTCTTGGCGGTAACAGAGAAAACATGAAGCTTAACTCAGAGAAAAACGATGCTTTTCCCCACAATGCAAGCTCATGAATAACCAAGGACATGCTCACCGCTTCCTGGTACAATTCACTTTACTTACACCCTGAAAAATATCTGAATTAATGAATAGTACTAAAACAAAAAAGTCATGCAACAAAATTTAGAAGGCTGTGTCAAATTTCAGTAGATCCAACGATTTTGAACCAAGATTGCTAATTAATAAGCTAAGATAGTGGACAGTTTTTATATAGATCAGGGAGCATCACTAACTGGGGTGATGCTGGAAATTCCACTGTGAAATTTAAAACAGGGACATACTGAAAAAATTATCAGAAGCAAAAGTGAAACATCAAATGTAATTTTTAAGTAATGGTAATACAGAGCTTAAACCAGCCATAATGTGCATTATATATTTTAAAGACGTGTATGTATATGCAGAGACATATTAGAGATTAATTTAGGATGGGGAAGAAAAAAGAAAGTCAGAAATGAATTTTAAATGACTTCGGCATTACTCAAAAGAAGTATTTCCATATCCACAGCGGCTTTCTGAGTAAGAACGCTTACATAAAGATGCATATCCCAACTATAAACAATTTGGGTATCTATGGGAAGAGACAGTGTCTCTCTCCGGGAAATACATGAATTCTTTCAACCTAACTGGACTATGAGGCCCATGGGCCTTCCTGATGTCCATCACATCATTTTCTCTGCTCTCCACCACTTGGCCCTGCACATTTCCTGGCACCCTCCCTCCATGCTCAAAGCCTGGGGCTATCAACACCCCAAAACTTTGTTATCTTTCTGTTCTGCTGTCATCAACTATTAGCCACAGAACTTTCACTTCTGCGCAAATAAGTAGAAAACTGGAAAATTACAAAACCTTTTAGCTTTTTAAAATTTTGCCTTTTCAGATAATATAGATGATCTGAAAACATAAAAGATCTTAAGCACTGACTGTACTTCCAAGGTTTGTTAATATACTGCCTACATCTGTGTATTAAAGTGAGTGCTCACTTCAGCAGCACATATACTAAAACTGGAACGATACAGAGATTAGTGTGGCCCCTCAAGGATGACACTCAAATTCGTGAAGCGTTCCGTATTTTTAAAGACAAATACCATAAAGTATTACTTATATGTGGAATCTAAATATGGCACAAATGAACCTACGTACAAAACAGAAACAGACTCACAGACATAGAGAACACACTTGTGGTTGTTAAGGGTGAGGGGGGAGAGGGATGAACTGGGAGTTTGAGGTTGGTAGATGCAAACTATTACATTTAGAATGAATAAACAACAAGGTCCTACTGTATAGCACAGGAAACTATCTTCAGCATCCTGTGATAAGCCAGGAAAAGAATATAAAAAAAGAATGTGTATAACTGAGTCACTTTGCCGTACAGCAGAGATTGGCACAGCATTGTAAATCAAATATACATCAATAAAATAAATAAATAAAATTTAAAAAAAAATAAAGTGCGTTGTCTGATATATGTCATTTAATCAGTAAATATCCATAGGGCATAAACTGTTGGCTACATTTAGTTGTGATAACGTTTTAAGTGAAAAGCTTTAAATTCAGTGAATTTAGATACCCCTCAAAATTTAAGCCTTCTGACACCTGTTAATTGAGAATGCTACACCTGAATATTACAAAATCAAGAAAAGTGTTTAAATCGTGGAGCTCTAAAGATTTCTACACATGCACTGTGTTTATGTACTAATACATAAACGTTCGAACTTCAGCATTTTCACAAATTTTTGAGCCCAAATTCCTTGATTTTCACAACTACAGGTGAATAAACATCTACGTAAGTGTAAAGTTAAAGCACTGGCTCTTTAAAGCCACTGAGTCTGACTCCAGGCAGCGCAAAGTGAGGTTTACTTACCTACAGACAAACCTAATTAGTGTACCAGTGGTGACACTGCACTCATGAGTCCCACAATCTCACATTTAAGCAAAGATGCTGAACATGAGGATTCTTTATCATGATTCTGCTTTAGGGGCAAGACTGTACATAACAGCCTTTGGTTTCTGACTCTCTATGTCAAAGACAGCTCTATGAAGCAGCTGTGCTGCTTCTGGTGCCAAAGAATGGATCAGCTCATTAAACTAAAGAAAAACAGGTTAAAAACATAACCCTGCAAACCCTGAGCAAAACCATCCCAGGTCTAATTCCATCTGTGCTACTCTGGATGCATTCCCGGTCACAATGCTGGAGTCACTACCCGTAAGATGAGAAGTCTGAGCAAGGTGATCTCTGCATCCTGCCAGTTCTGGAGTTAATCACTGATTCTGTGATTAACTTCTCAGTGAATTAGCTAGTGTCACAGTTACGTTTGAGTAATTTGGCTATATGTATATTAACAGGGAAATCCTGGACACACAACACCACAGGCCACTTCCCTCACACAGCCTTTACTATTATCTTTTTTTTTCTTTTAAATTAGCTTTATTTTTAGAGAGTTTTAGGTTCACAGGAAAATCGAGAGGAAGGTACAGAGATTCCCCATGTATCCCCTGCCCCCATACATGCACAGACTGCCCCACCATCAACATCCTCCACTATCAAGATCCCCCACCAGATGGGACATTTGTTAGAACTGCTGAACTTACAGGGACACATCATCATCACCCAGAGTCCACAGTTGACATTAGGGTTCACTCTTGGTCTTGGACATTCTGCGCATTTAGGGTTCCTCCATGTCTCTTCATGGCTTGATAGCTCTTTTTTTAGCTGAATAATATTCTACTGTCTGGATGGACCACAGTTTATTCACCTACTGAAGGACAAAACTTTTTGACAATTATGAATAAAGCTGCTGTGAGCATCCGTGTGCAAGGTTTTTTTGTGGACATAAGTTTTCAACTCCTTTGGGTAAATACCAAGGAACGTGGTTGCTGGATCATATGGTAAGAGTACGTTTAGTTTTGTAAGAAACCACCAAACTGGCTGTACCATTCTGCATTCCTACCAGCAGTGACTGAGAGTTCTGGTTGCTCCACACCCTTACCAGCATTGGTGTTGTCAGTGTTCCAGATTTTGGCCATGCTAATAGGTGTGTAGTGATATCTCATTGATTTAATTTGCATTTTCCTGATGACACACGATGTGGAGCATCTTTTCATAAGCATATTTGCCATCTGTATCTTCTTTGGTGAGGTGTCTTTTCAGATCTCCTGTCCATTTTTTATTTGGATTGTTTGTTTTCTTACTGAGTTTAAAGAGTTCATTGTGTATTTTGGATAACAGCCCTTTGTCAGGCATCTTTTGCAAATATTCTCTCCCACCTGTAGTTTGCCTTCTCCTTCCCTTGATGCTATGTTTTTAATTACACAGAATATGGACTTCCCAGTTCACCTCAATTTTCACCACTTCCTACTGTTGTTGACCTCCCTCCCCAGGCCTCTTCTGACCCTGCTTCTCTAGTTTTCTTGATTTTCAACATATAACAACGTTCTACTGAAGGGAACAAAAGGCAGAAGGGCTTGCAGACTCGGGGCAGGAGGCACACATCACACTGGGAAACCCCTCAAATCACACGCCAAGCAAAGTACCTCCCAAAGTCTGAGCAAGGAGCAGGAGACCATGTCCCAGGATGGGAGCTCCCTTGGTTACCAGCCAAGTAAGTAACCTGAAACTCAAAACCCCACCAAATGGGGTAAACAACTTTCACTGCCAAAGGCTTTCAATGAAGAAATGAAAGGGCGGGCTTCCCTGGTGGCACAGTGGTTAAGAATCCACCTGCCAATGCAGGGGACACGGGTTCGAACCCTGGTCCGGGAAGATCCCACACGCCGTGGAGCAACTAAGCCCATGAGCCACAACTACTGAGCCTGCACTCCAGAGCCCACGAGCCACAACTCCTGAAGCCCATGCGCCTAGAGCCCGTGCTCTGCAACAAGAGAAGCCACCACAGTGAGAAGCCCGCGCACCGCAACGAAGAGTAGCCCCGGCTCACCACAACTAGAGAAAGCCCGCGCCCAGCAACAAACACCCAATGCAGCCATAAATAAATAAATAAAATAAATACGTTTAACAAAAAAGAAACTAAAGGGCAATGCCTTGAATGAGAAAACAGTAATTGCTTCGAATTGTTTGCATGGTTGCAGTGTTTTTTTGTACCTTATGTAAGGAACCTGAGAGCACACACCACGACTTCTGAGTCCGGACCTAAAAATTCCAGCTCAGGGAAGCCTAACAATTTCAGGAATCTGAGGAGTAGGGCCAACGGGATCCCGCAGGAGCTTGAGGACAAGCACTGACCATGTGGTCAGTGTCAGTCAGCTAGGGTGTGGCCTGGGGCTGGCCACGTCTCCTCTCCTCTGCTCTCCTGGGTCTCACCCAGAAGTGCGACACCCCCACCCCCAGCCCCAGGACTTAATTTCCATGCTGAGACTCCTGAAGGAGGAGCCTTTACTACCCCAGGGAGGCTGGAGCGCAGATCCTCCTGGGACCCATTTGGTGCTATACTGAGCAACCAAGTGTTTCCAGAAATGGCTGTAGACAAACTTCAGTTTCCAAAAACTGAAATGTGCTGTGTAAAACCAAGAATGTGGAAGGAGACAATTCAAGACATTCCCTGCTCAGATTTTAAAGAATAGTTGAAAAGTCAAGTATGAGGAGATAGGAAAATCTTTTAATTACCCTCATGGTCATAACTAAAATCACTGTAATAGACATATCTCCAATCAGAAGTATAAATTTTTAAAAATGTATAACACAGGAAATAAACCATAAAAAAGTAAACTTTCAAATCTGACAGTCACACTAATCTCACTGACAAAAGAGGTCTCTGAAGCAGATTATTATCCTCCAATTCTATATGGAGATTAAAATTAAGTCCTAGCAAACAAGGTTCTCTGAAGTGCCAGCATTTATTTTTAAAATAAAGGACACACTGTCACTCTGAATTTCTATTTTAAATGATCACTTTTACTTAGAAATTGTACAACTTGCTAACCTGACATTCAACATTACTAGAAGCTAATTAATTCAAGCACTAGTGAGTTTATTTTAATGGAAACACTGATTAGGAAAAAACTGCTTTAGGGACCTTCAACGTTTTAAAGCATAGTATTGTCTATTTTCCTCTACTCAGGAGTAGAGGGTTGTGTACAGATGTGTTCAAAGCAATCTGGACGGTGTACACATAGAGCTTAAGACAGAGTTGCACTTCCAAAGTCAGAAAGTCAAGGATGAATCCAGGATATTGTGAATAAGGTCACTCTGCACTAATGTATATTGAAAATATTTCATATATCTGTAATTTGGATGGAATATCCTCATGAAAGACAACCAAGTCTAAAATACAGAAAAGCATTCTTAATGAGCCACGGTCCTTAAAACCAGAGTAATATTTCAGTGATAAGTCATTTCATACCAAATTTAAAACACCCATTTGAACGAGTTTTGTCATATTTTCATATTACATTTCAGAATTTCTAAAGCTCCTAAAGTCTCAAATTGAAATAGAGTCTGACTTCGACAATCTCCACATCACAAACATGTGTATCAAAAGCGATTGAGAGGGCTTCCCTGGTGGTGGCGCAGTGGTTGAGAGCCCGCCTGCCGATGCAGGGGACACGGGTTCGTGCCCCGGTCCGGGAAGATCCCACATGCCGCGGAGTGGCTAGGCCCGTGAGCCATGGCCGCTGAGCCTGTGCGTCCGGAGCCTGTGCTCCGCAACGGGAGAGGCCACGACAGTGAGAGGCCCGCGTACCGCAAAAAAAAAAAAAAAAAAGCGATTGAGAATGCACTTTTTGATGGAAATCTTTACAAAAGGAGACAAAATACCTTGGGGAATACAAAGGCTGATTCAACCTACAACAGAACGAAGACAAGCGCATTCTGGTGGACTATGGTTGAGCTACTAATCACTGAACAGGAAGAGGAATACAAACAGGGAGAAGTCTTTCCAAATAAAAGAAGATGAGCTGACAGAAGGAGACTGACCATTGTGAAGGGGACCGTGGCTGCTTATGAGCCTTCAGAAGCATCTTCACCTGTAAATGAGAATGGACACCTATCCTGCCTACCTACGAGCGGTAAATAACAGCAGGATAGACAGTGAAAATGCTTTGTAAGTAAAAAAAAAAAAAAAAAGAAGGAACTTTTAGCACCTACTACAAGCTGAGCTGTTTACATATTTAATCCTCACAACTACCTGATGTCAGGCATTTAGATGAGGGATCCAGGCTCAAGGTTGACATGACTTGTCTGGATGAACCCACACCCTGACCCGTCAGGGCTGGGTCCAGGAATGTGCATTCCCAAGAAGCTGCGGGTGAGCTGCTGCCAGGGCACAGCTGCACTCACGTCACCTGCTGTGGCCAGGGGGAGACCACCCCTGCTCCACACCCTCGTTTCTGAGGCCTGGGCTCTGATTCTCCTCACCTGCCACCAACAACTGTCTTCACTGAACTTACAAACAGAAGGAAAGGAGAAGGACAGAGAGCGGACTGCAGAGCGTACAAAAGTATGCAAGAGAAAGACTTCACCTGAACTAGGATCAAATGGGGTTTGAGTCATCGAGTACAGAGAGAACACACACTGTGCACCAGTCTTCTTTTAGGAAAGGAGGTGAACCAGCAGCCCCGACCCGTCGCATCAACCCTAAGCAGTCTTGTTTCTACTTAGAAAGCAGGTTGCAGGGATGGAGGCTGTGCAACTGTTTTTACGCTACATACGTAATCCCGGTGTTTATACTTACACCGCCGTGAAGTGACTGCTTCCTTCCTTCAACTGTGCCTCCGCGCAATGCCCAGGACCAACATATGACAGCTGGAGTCTAATATCTGTACTTGTCCATCATAGTCCCACCCTACCCACTAAAAAATTAAAAAGCCTTGGGGTTTAATTCAAAATCAATTTTAATAAAATTAGGTTTACAACACTTTTAGAGATGAAAATATCTGTAGTTATTGCATAAAGACAGAGAGTAAAAATCCTGGTTTCCAGGGGTCAGAGGGAAGGAGGAATGGGGAGTTAGTGTTTAATGGACAGAGTTTCAGTTTTACAAGAGGAAATGAGCTAAGGGGATGGATGGTAGTGTTAGTTGCACAACAATGTGAATGTTTTTAATACCAGTGAACTCGACACTTAAAAATCGTTAAGACAGTAAATTTTAGGTTATATATGTTTCACCACAATAAAAAGGGGGGGGGGAATCCACTGTTCACATTAATTTTCTTTCACACACAATCCACTGTGGATTATACTGGGGGTTCAGGTGACACTCAGCTTTTTGCTGGGGATACACACTGTGCATTTACTGCACACCATCTGAACTGGGAGGTGGATACTGGTAACGTGTCACGGGGCCCCCTGCGGGGTGCAGGCTAGCTCTCTGCCGGTCCCCGTTCCACGTACCCAGCTTACACCCAGCCTCAGCCCTGTAGAGTCCCCTCCTGTCCATGAGCACATGCATCAACCCCACTCCCAGCTCACAGACCCAGAGAGGTAAGGCGACGTGGACACCTCAGGAGCTTGGTAAGCCCCACTATACTGACACTGTCCCACTCAGGGCAGCTGGGAAACGACTTCACTGCTGGTTTGGATCCCCTCACGCACAGGCTGTGCTCAGCTGTCCTCCTGTTCAAATGAACAGAAAGCCTACTTAAAACTCTGGAAACAGAAGCGAAAACACCGCGACAGCTCCCGGGGTGCAAACTTTCATACATGTCATACACACCTTAGCAAAGACTGGGAGGGAATGAGATGCATGGCCCTCAAACCTTCCAGGCAGACTGGGTCCTAAGCTCCATGGGAGCCAGGCCCACCAATTCAACCCACAAATGTGTATTTCTACAGGCCAGGAGCTCTTCTCCACTCATGCCGCTGCCTGTTTCACAGGCGGCCTGACTCCCCTCTCTCAACGGCACACCCCGGGCCTGCTGAGCATTCACGGAGCAGGTGTCTAAACGTAATGCTGCTTCATTAAAACTCCTCATTTCTGTTTATTTTTGGTTCCAATTACAGCACCTGAGAAAGTTTTTATCCTAGGAGACGGGGTAGTCATTAGGGGAGAAGATGAAGCCCTACTAGTACCTAGTTATCTCCACAAGTCGAGTCACTGCAAAGAGATCAGCAAGCTTGTCGCTCATGTGGCTCCTGTTTGCTTTATTTTTGTTTTTTGTCCTTAAAAGACACAAAAGCTGTTTCTCAACACCAAAGGCCTATTTTATTGTGTTTTACACTTGTGCTTAGGTATAAAGTAGCCGACTACCTACTCCAGAAGGGAAATTCCAGGAAAAGAGACAGAAGGAAGACAAACACTGATGAAAAGGGGACATGTGGACGGTGAGAGGAGCACCAGAGGCCACAACTGGATGCTTCAGTTATTTATTCATTAACTAGTCATGAAGCCTCAGGCATGGCACTTCACCTCTTAAGTTATATCTTTCAGGGGTTTTATGGCTATTATTTTAAGTGGATAAGTTCTCCTTGCTGGGGAGAGAAAAATCAGCTACAATTTTTTGCTAACGAGAAACTTCTTCATTACCAGTGCAAGGCCGGCAGGTTGGGCTGCACTAACCAGTTAGTCTTCCAAGACAAGAGTTACACTTTAGAACTGCCACACTCTACAAACACTGCCACCTGACAGGTTCTCACCTTGAGGAGCCCCTGTGGCCAAGGCTGGCGTATCTGCCAGGCCAAGCAATGCCTGACTTGCTAATGTGGATGGCATTTTATGCCATGGTGAAACTGCTCCTGCAATTAGAAAGGTAGTGTCACAGAGGCTTAAAAGGTGTTAGATATCAAGCGTAGCGTGAGGAGGACTGATTACGTTCCTCGGTTATTTGCTACTCAAGTCAAAATAGCTTTCTGCGGGACCTTCAAGATGGCGGAGGAGTAAGACGTGGAGATCACCTCCCTCCCCACAAATACATCAGAAATACATCTACATGTGGAACAACTCCTACAGAACACCTACTGAACGCTGGCAGAAGAGCGCAGATTTCCCAAAAAGGCGAGAAAATCCCCACGTACCTGGATAAGGCAAAAGAAAAAACAAAAAACAGAGACAAAAGAATAGGGACAGGACCTGCACCTCTGGGAGGAAGCTGCGAGGGAGGAAAAGTTTCCACACGCTAGGAAGCCCATTCACTGGTGGAGACGGGGTGGGAGGAAGCTTCAGAGCCACGAAGGAGAGCGCAGCAACAGGGGTGCAGAGAGCAAAGCGGAGAGATTCCCGCACAGAGGATCAGTGCCGACCAGCACTCACCAGCCTGAAAGGCTTGTCTGCTCACCCACCGGGGCGGGGGCTGGGAGCTGAGGCTCCCGCTTCGGAGATCAGACTCCAGGGAGAGGACTGGGGTTGGCTGCATGAACACAGCCTGAAGGGACTAGTGCACCACAGCTAGCAGGGAAGGAGTCCGGGAAAACGTCTGGACCTGCCTAAGAGGCAAGAGACCACTGTTTCGGGGTGCAAGAGGAGAGAAGATTCCTTCCCCGTCTGCCCACAGAAAGCAGAGCACCACCTAAACGAGCTCCAGAGACGGGCGCTAGCCACGGCTATCATCTTGGACACCAGAGACGGGAATGAAATGCTAACGCTGCTGCTGCAGCCACCAAGAATCCGAAGTACAAACACAGGTCACTATCCACACTCCCCCTGGGGAGCCTGTGCAGCCCACCAATGCCAGGGTCCCGTGATCCAGGGACAACTTCCCCAGGAGAACACACAGCGCGCCTCAGGCTCTTGCAACGCCATGCCGGCCTCTGCCGCCACAGGCTCCCCCCCGCATTCCAATTATAACTAACATATCCTTCCCTCCCCCTGGCCTGAATGAGCCAGAGCCCCCAATCAGCCGCTGCTTTAACCCCCTCCAGTCTGGGTGGGAACAGATGCCTGAGGTCACCTACACACAGAGGTGGGGCCAAAACCAAAGCTGAACCCCAGGAGCTGTGCAAACAAAGAAGAGAAAGGGAAATCTCTCCCAGCAGCCTCAGGAGCAGCGGATTAAACTCCCACAATCAACTTGATGTAACCTGCATCTGTGAAATACCTGAATAGACAACGAATCCTCCCGAAATTGAGGCGGTGGACTTTGGGAGCAACTGTAGACTTAGGGTTTGCTGTCTGCAACTGATTTGTTCCTGATTTTTATGTTTACCTTAGATTAGTTTTTAACGCTTGTTATCATTCGTGGATTTGTTTATTGGTTTGGTTGTTCTCTTTTTTATTATTATTTTTTAATTTTTTTATTTTAATAATTAAAATTTTTTTTATTTATTATTTTTTTTCTTTCTTTTTTTTCCTCCCTTTTCTTCTGGGCTGTGTGGCTGACAGGGTCTTGGTGCTCTGGCCTGGTGCCAGGGCTGAGCCTCTGAGGTGGGAGAGCCGAGTTCAGGACACTGGACGACCAGAGACCTCCTGGCCCCACGTAATGTCAATTGGCGAGAGCTATCCCAGAGATCTCCATCTCAACGCTAAGACCCAGCTCCACCCAACGGCCAGCAAGCTCCAATGCTGGACGTCCCATGCCAAACAACTAGCAAGAAAGGAACACAACCCCACCCATTAGAAGAGAGGCTGCCTAAAATCATACTAAGTTCCCAGACACCGCAAAACAAACCACCGGACGTGGCCCTGCCCACCAGAAAGACAAGATCCAGCCCCACCCACGAGAACACAGGCACCAGTCCCCTCCACCAGGAAGCCTACACAAGCCACCGAACCAACCTCACCCACTGGAGGCAGACACCAAAAACAATAGAACTATGAACATGCAGCCTACAAAAAGGATACCCCAAACACAGTAAGTTAAACAAAATGAGAAGACAGAGAAATATGAAGCAGATGAAGGAGCAAGGTAAAAACCCACCAGACCAAACAAATGAAGAGGAAATAGGCAGTCTACCTGAAAACGAAATCAGAGTAATCATCGTAAAGATGATCCAAAATCTTGGAAATAAAATGGAGAAAATACAAGAAACGTTTAACAAAGACGCAGAAGAACTAAAGAGCAAACAAACAATGATGAACAACACCATAAATGAAATTAAAAATTCTCTGGAAGGAATCAATGGCAGAATAACTGAGGCAGAAGAACGGATAAGTGACCTGGAAGATAAAATAGTGGAAATAACTACCGCAGAGCAGAATAAAGAAAAAAAGAATGAAAAGAATTGAGGACAAGCTCAGAGACCTCTGCGACAACATTAAACACACCAACATTCAAATTATAGGGGTGCCAGAAGAAGAAGAGAAAGGGACTGAGAAAATATTTGTAGAGATTACAGTTGAAAACTTCCCTAACATGGTAAAGGGAATAGTGATGAAAGGGAAAAAGCTACAACCAAGATTACTCTACCCAGCAAGGATCTCATTCAGATTCGACAGAGAAATTAAAACCTTTACAGACAAGCAAAAGTTAAGAGAATTCAGCACCACCAAACCAGCTTTACAACAAATGCTACAGGAACTTCTCTAGGCAGGAAACAC
>NC_041224.1:35201181-35256726 GCF_002837175.3 Physeter macrocephalus | reverse complement strand
ACAGCCCGCCTCAGGCTCTTGCAACGCCAGGCCGGCCTCTGCCGCCACAGGCTCCCCCCCGCATTCCAATTATAACTAACATATCCTTCCCTCCCCCTGGCCTGAATGAGCCAGAGCCCCCAATCAGCCGCTGCTTTAACCCCCTCCAGTCTGGGTGGGAACAGATGCCTGAGGTCACCTACACACAGAGGTGGGGCCAAAACCAAAGCTGAACCCCAGGAGCTGTGCAAACAAAGAAGAGAAAGGGAAATCTCTCCCAGCAGCCTCAGGAGCAGCGGATTAAACTCCCACAATCAACTTGATGTAACCTGCATCTGTGAAATACCTGAATAGACAACGAATCCTCCCGAAATTGAGGCGGTGGACTTTGGGAGCAACTGTAGACTTAGGGTTTGCTGTCTGCAACTGATTTGTTCCTGATTTTTATGTTTACCTTAGATTAGTTTTTAACGCTTGTTATCATTCGTGGATTTGTTTATTGGTTTGGTTGTTCTCTTTTTTATTATTATTTTTTAATTTTTTTATTTTAATAATTAAAATTTTTTTTATTTATTATTTTTTTTCTTTCTTTTTTTTCCTCCCTTTTCTTCTGGGCTGTGTGGCTGACAGGGTCTTGGTGCTCTGGCCTGGTGCCAGGGCTGAGCCTCTGAGGTGGGAGAGCCGAGTTCAGGACACTGGACGACCAGAGACCTCCTGGCCCCACGTAATGTCAATTGGCGAGAGCTCTCCCAGAGATCTCCATCTCAACGCTAAGACCCAGCTCCACCCAACGGCCAGCAAGCTCCAATGCTGGACGTCCCATGCCAAACAACTAGCAAGAAAGGAACACAACCCCACCCATTAGAAGAGAGGCTGCCTAAAATCATACTAAGTTCCCAGACACCGCAAAACAAACCACCGGACGTGGCCCTGCCCACCAGAAAGACAAGATCCAGCCCCACCCACGAGAACACAGGCACCAGTCCCCTCCACCAGGAAGCCTACACAAGCCACCGAACCAACCTCACCCACTGGAGGCAGACACCAAAAACAATAGAACTATGAACATGCAGCCTACAAAAAGGATACCCCAAACACAGTAAGTTAAACAAAATGAGAAGACAGAGAAATATGAAGCAGATGAAGGAGCAAGGTAAAAACCCACCAGACCAAACAAATGAAGAGGAAATAGGCAGTCTACCTGAAAACGAAATCAGAGTAATCATCGTAAAGATGATCCAAAATCTTGGAAATAAAATGGAGAAAATACAAGAAACGTTTAACAAAGACGCAGAAGAACTAAAGAGCAAACAAACAATGATGAACAACACCATAAATGAAATTAAAAATTCTCTGGAAGGAATCAATGGCAGAATAACTGAGGCAGAAGAACGGATAAGTGACCTGGAAGATAAAATAGTGGAAATAACTACCGCAGAGCAGAATAAAGAAAAAAAGAATGAAAAGAATTGAGGACAAGCTCAGAGACCTCTGCGACAACATTAAACACACCAACATTCAAATTATAGGGGTGCCAGAAGAAGAAGAGAAAGGGACTGAGAAAATATTTGTAGAGATTACAGTTGAAAACTTCCCTAACATGGTAAAGGGAATAGTGATAGACTTTAAAATAAAGACTATTACAAGAGACAAAGAAGGACACTACATAATGATCAAGGGATCAACCCAAGAAGAAGATATAACAATTGTAAATATTACGCACCCAACGTAGGAGCACCTCAATACATAAGGCAAATGCTAACAGTCATAAAAGGGGAAATTGACAGTACCACAATCAGAGTAGGGGACTTTAACACCCCACTTTCACTCATGGAGAGATCATCCAAAATGAAAATAAATAAGGAAACACAAGATTTAAATGACCTATTAAACAAGATGGACTTAACTGATATTTATAGGACATTCCATCCAAAATCAACAGAATAAACTTTCTTCTCAAGCGCTCATGGAACATTCGCCAGGATAGATCATATCTTGGGTCACAAATCAAACCTTGGTAAATTTAAGGAAACTGAAATTGTATCAAGTATCTTTTCCGACCACAACACTATGAGACTAGGTATCAGTTACAGGAAAAAAACTGTAAAAAATATAAGCACATGAAGGCTAAACAATATGCTACTAAATAACCAAGAGATCACTGAAGAAATCAAAGAGGAAATCAAAAAATACCTAGAAACAAATGACATTAAAACACGACGACCTTGGGCTTCCCTGGTGGCGCAGTGGTTGAGAGTCTGCCTGCTGATACAGGGGACACGGGTTCGTGCCCCGGTCCGGGAGAATCCCACATGCCGTGGAGCGGCTGGGCCCGTGAGCCATGGCCGCTGAGCCTGCGTGTCCGGAGCCTGTGCTCCGCAACGGGAGAGGCCACAACAGTGCAAAAAAAAAAAAAAAACACGACGACCCAAAACCTATGTGATGCAGCAAAAGCAGTTCTAAAAGGGAAGTTTATAGCAATACAATCCTACCTCAAGAAACAAGAAACATCTCAAATAAACAACTTAACCTTACAACTAAAGCAATTAGAGAAAGAAGAACAAAAAACCCCAAAGTTCGCAGAAGGAAAGAAATAATAAAGATAGATCAGAAATAAATGAAAAAGAAATGAAGTAAACAATAGCAAAGATCAATAAAACTAAAAGCTGGCTCTTTGAGAAGATAACTAAAATTGATAAACCATTAGCCAGACTCATCAAGAAAAAAAGGAACAAGACTCAAATCAACAGAATTAGAAATGAAAAAAGAGAAGTAACTGACGCTGCAGAAATACAAAGGATCATGAGAGATCACTACAAGCAATTATATGCCAATAAAATGGACAACCTAGAAGAAATGGACAAATTCTTAGAAAAGTACAAACTTCCGAGACTACTAGCAAAAAGAATCCAACAGCACATTAAAAGGATCATACACCATGATCAAGTGGAATTTATCCCAGGAATGCAAGGATTCTTCAATATATGCAAATCAATCAATATGATAGACCAAATTAACAAACTGAAGGATAAAAACCATATGATAATCTCAGTAGATGCAGAAAAAGCTTTTGACAAAATTCAACACCCATTTATGATAAAAACTCTCCAGAAAGTAGGCACAGAGAGAACCTACTTCAACATAATGAAGGCCATATATGACAAACCCACAGCCACCATCATCCTCAGTGGTGAAAAACTGAAACCATGTCCTCTAAGATCAAGAACAAGATAAGGCTGCCCACTCCCACCACTATTATTCAACATAGTTTTGGAAGATTTAGCCACAGCAATCAGAGAAGAAAAAGAAATAAAAGGAATCCAAATCAGAAAAGAAAAGAATAAAATATCTAGGAATAAACCTACCTAAGGAGACAAAAGACTTGTATGCAGAAAACTATAAGACACTGATGAAAGAAATTAAAGATGATACAAATAGATGGAGAGATATACCATGTTCTTGGATTGGAAGAATCAACATTGTGAAAATGACTCTACTACCCAAAGCAATCTACAGATTCAATGCAATCCCTATCAAACTACCAATGGCATTTTTCACAGAACTAGAACAAAAAATTTCACAATTTGTATGGAAACACAAAAGACCCCATATAGCCAAAGCAATCTTGAGAAAGAAAACAGCCTGAGAAAGAAAAGAGGCTGGAGGAATCTGGCTCCCTGACTTCAGACTATACTAAAAAGCTACAGCAATCAGGACACTATGGTACTGGCACAAAAACAGAAATACAGATCAATGGAACAAAACACAAAGCCCAGAGATAAACCCACGCACATATGGTCACCTTATCTTGATAAAGGAGGCAAGAATATACAATGGAGAAAAGACAGCCTCTTCAATAAGCGGTGCTGGGAAAACTGGACAGCTACATGTAAAAGAATGAAATTAGAACACTCCCTAACACCATCCACAAAAATAATCTCCAGATGGATTAAAGACCTAAACGTAAGGCCAGACACTATAAAACTCTTAGAGGAAAACATAGGCAGAACACTCTCTGACATAAATCACAGCAAGATCCTTTCTGACCCACCTCCTAGAGAAATGGAAATAAAAACAAAAATAAACAAATGGGACCTAATGAAACTTAAAAGCTTTTGCACAGCAAAGGAAACCATAAACAAGACGAAATGACAGCCCTCAGAATGGGAGAAAATATTTGCAAATGAAGCAACTGACAAAGGATTAATCTCCAAACCATACAAGCAACTCATGCAGCTCAATATCAAAATAACAAACAACCCAACCCCAAAATGGGCAGAAGACCTAAACAGACATTTCTCCAAAGAAGATACACATTGCCAACAAAGACATGAAAGGATGCTCAACATCACTAATCATTAGAGAAATGCAAGTCAAAACTACAATGAGATATCACCTCACACTGGTCAGAATGGCCATCATCAAAGAAACCACTAACAATAAATGCTGGAGAGGGTGTAGAGAAAAGGGAACCCTCTTGCACTGTTGGTGGGAATGTAAATTGATACAGCCACTATGGAGAACAGTATGGAGGCTCCTTAAAAAACTACAAATAGAACTACCATACGACCCAGCAATCCCACTACTGGGCACATACCCTGAGAAAACCATAATTCAGAAAGAGTCATGTACCCCACTGTTCATTGCAGCACTATTTACAATAGCCAGGACATGGAAGCAACCTACGTGTCCATCGACAGATGAATGGATAAAGAAGATGTGGCACATACATACAATGGAATATTACTCAGCCATAAAAAGAAACGAAATTGAGTTATTTGTAGTGAGGTGGACAGACCTAGAGTCTGTCATACAGAGTGAAGTAAGTCAGAAAGAGAAAAACAAATACCGTATGCTAACACATATATATGGAACCTAAAAAAAATAAAAATTAAAAAAAAGGTTCTGACGAACCTAGGGCCAGGACAGGAATAAAGATGCAGATGCAGAGAGTGGACTTGAGGACATGGGGAGGGGAGATGAAGTGTAAGCTGGGACGAAGTGAGAGAGTGGCATTGACATATATACTAAATGTAAACTAGATAGCCAGTGGGAAGTAGCTGCATAGGACAGGGAGATCAGCTCAATGCTTTGTGACCACCTAGAGGGAGGGTGGGAGGGAGACACAAGAGGCAGGGCATACGGTGATATATGTATACGTATAGCTGATTCACTTTTTTATACAGCAGAAACTAACACAACATTGTAAAGCAATTATACTCCAATAAAGATGTTTAAAAAAATAGCTTTCTGAACCCAAGGGACAAGCACCTCCAACTAGTAAGGTTCTGCTTTCTTTACAGAAGAGTCACCAAATGCCCATTTCACAACTGCTATTCTCATCAGAACTTGAGGCCAAAGAAAAGGGGAAAGTAGCAGGGGGCAGGGAGTGACTCCGAATTTGTAGGAGGTTGACCAGCTGCTTGAGCAGGTGGAGAGGCAGGGCGTCCCTCCCCGTGAGTTAAAAGTCATGCCACAACTAAAATGTTAATAAATAAGTAGATTAATTAATAATAAAATGGATGCTTTTACGAGTGCACAGAGGCAGAGCGCTGCACATGCTGGAAGCCAGGTAACAGCTGCTTGCGGAGCAACCAGTCCAAGGGTTGCTGATCTTGGTGAATTGAGGTCGGGGGAGCCTGGGAACACCAGCCAATACAGAGAGGCCGAGCGGGTCTGGACCAAAGGAAACCTGATAGTGTGTCCGAGGAATTCTGGGTCTGACAAGTGGCTCTGGGGAAATCACTGCATCGTCTGCTAGGGCACATCTGGAAAACTTCAGAGGCACAGAAGGCTCGTGAGACAAATGGCTGCAAAGGTCCCAAGGGCAAAGCCTGCTGTGCTCCAGTCAGGAAAATGGACTTTTGGTAGGAAGCAGCCAGTCATAGGACAATTATGACAGTAGCCTAAGGGTATTATGGGCTCCCCACTACACTCAAGCACAAGTGCCAAACTCCGTGACGGAATCTGAAGATCAGGCTGTAACTGGTGATAATTCCGTAACTTATTTTATAGACAAACTGGGTGAACACAGGGTTCCCCTGGACACCAAAAGGATCAGCCCAGGACCTCAGTCTAAAATGCAGACGGCCGCTCTGAGCATTGCTAGGCACTCTCAGCACTGTAAGTAATTCTTGACCTAAATGAGTAAATGCACTTTTTAAACCAGAAGGAAACGTGAGCCTTCCTGTTGCACCTTCTGAAACATTCTCATCCAAGGGCCAGTCCACCTACTCTGGCAGGAAGCTCTAGTATCAAGAGCGCTGACTTGGATGTGGGACAAATGCAAATCCAAGAAAGTGGAAGCACTGTGTCCTGGAGCCGGCACCCCCCCGCCCCTTGCCCCTCCCCTGAGCCCTGTGTCCTCCACCGCTCCTCCGCAACACAAGGCCCCTCTCAAAGTGGGAAACCTAGAACAACCTTCCTCCATGGAAGGCCCAAGAAGAAAAACTGCTTAATCCAGAATCTCCATCCAACTAGGGGAAACTGCACGGCATTTCTCATCAGCAAACAAGTCAAAACTGTCATCTTACGTCAGGCAACCAAAACAGAGTTTTTTCTTACTTAAAAGATCTTGCTGTCTTTGTCCATTTAGAACTGATATTTCTTAAACTAAAATGATTGAACTTGATCATGTGAACTTCACTGTGTAAACTGTAGCCCAGTCTTAGGAGTTATAGAGATTTTTCTGGTTTTTCATTCTGTCTGTTGAAGGTCAATATCTAAAAATGGGTCAGAATTGACCACCCCTCCTCTAGTAAATTCTAATGGTAAACACAGTAAAATCCCATGAAGATTGAGGAGAGACAGGTTTAAAGGGTAGTGAAATTAACAATGTAATGAAATTCTGATGCTCAAATCATAATCAGTATTTTTAAGAGGCACCTAACTTTCCTAAGCATCTAGCTTGCACATTAACTGCAAGCAGTTACCAGATTCCACAAAGGCACGCCTCTTCCCCTTGAGAAGATTCTCAGAGGGACACAGATTTCTAAAGGCATCAGGATGAGTAGATACCACAATTGGATACACACAACACAACTTAAAATAAACCGAAGTAGTGCTCCATTCCTTCAAAATAGTCTCTTCAAGGTTAGACAGCCTCCTAAAATACCGTTTATGGTGCCAACGTGTTTATCAAATGTTTCCTTCTACTCGTGAAGAGATGGTACCACATGGAATTACAAAATGGCATATTACTGACATCCAAAGAAATGGAGGGTTCAACATACTAAAAGCATTTTTAAAGTCATTTCTAATAGGTACTCCACCATGATGCCCAAACTCACGTCTTCAGTGATCAATAATACAATACTGATAGACTGCAGAGAAAACTGCTGGCTACCCCTCCCCAGTGTCCATTCTCTTCTTCCTGGAGTAACAAACCTCAAACTTCAGCTGGGCACATGCCTCCCACACAAAGATGATGTTCACCAGCCTCTCCTCCAATCGGGTGAGACCTCGTGATCAGGAATTAACCATGGGGTGTGAACTGGTCAGGCACAACTTGAACGGGAAAGGCGCGGTCCACCCACTTCCTTCCTCTCCTTCCTGCTGGTTGGAATGAGAGAGGGGAGCCTGGTCCCTGGCAGACCCCAGACAGCGACCACCAACCCACCCCACACCTGCTGACCTTTACCTTACAGAGAAAGACCCCGACCCTAGGGTCTCTATTACAAAACATGTTTGCTTCCATTCCTTCTGAAAAACTCAGAAACAAGAAATGGGTGTTTGCTGAATGACAGCATCTTAAATATTTAGGGGTTTGGATCAAACAAAGCCATAACAGAAAAAAACAGAACCCTGTTTTAGGAGACCAAATTCCAGCCTGATGTACCACTAATGGGCCACATGACCTCAGATACTTAGTTATTTCATCTCACAGTATTTCTTATCTGCTGGATGATCAGTGACTTTAAATTACAATTGTCCTCAAAAGCCAAATCTAAGAACAAGTAAGAAACTAGTTTCTGGTTGTGGGGTGAAGAGAGCCACGCCCGCTATTCTATTCCATGCCCACTTCCCCAATCTGAAGCCGTCTCAGAATGCTGGGGTCCACAGAGCAGGTCCACAGAGCACCTTTCAAGCCTGCAGCACAAGCAGTCCACCCTTCAACTGTGCATGTTCACGAGGAAAAGGCAGCATGGCTCAAAGAGACCTTCTGCCTGAGGGCAGCCCTTGTCACAAGCCACCTAGCCTCGAAGTCTTTCTGACCCCAGAACCGTCCCCCCAGATAAGATACCGGCCTGGAGAGAAGGGAAACATAAGCCGGTTAAGAGAAGGAGCTGAGAAAATCACTGATCCTGACACGAACCATTATCCACTCCAATGTGCCTGCCAAACCCAAATTTCTAACTGGTCATTTGACCTAAATTCCTCGAGGGTATTTAAGTTAAACACTAAATCATCAACATCCAGGATTCCCTGTAGCGCACACTCTTCACAAAAAGGCCAGCACTTGGTGACAGGTGTGTCCCTGCAGGTCTCCATGGGTTTTCTCTTACATATTTCACCCTGAGCTACAAATGGTCACCATGCTAATGTTCTGTGATGCGTGCTGAGAGTTAGCGTGACCCGACTACAGAACTCACAGCAGACCACAATCTTAATTATCTTAATTATTTTACTGCTCAAGATAAAACGGTTAAGTCTGACAACACAAACACTGGTGCTTACACGGACTGCGGTCCCCAAGTCACAAACCCTCAACTCAAACCTTCCACCTCAATGGCTGCCGAGAGCATGTGGATTCACTCAAGCAGTTACTGCATTAATTCGGGAGGTGTGACACCGTGTATGTCTGTGCACATGCATATGTACACGCACATACTTATTTGTGCCGTATTTTCAACATCTATCTCCCATTCCCATGTAAACTTTCGTCCTGGGCACTGATGGTATTCAAATAACAGTCAGATGGATGCTACCTTAGTTTCCTAGGTTTGCCATGACAATTACCACAAACTGCATGGCTTAAACAAAAGAAGTTTATTCTCCCAGTTCTGGAGGCCCGCAGTCCAAAATCTGGAGGTCCTGTGGGCAGGGCTCTCCCTCGGGAAGCTCTATCAGAGGAGCCTTCTTGACTCTCCAGGTTTCTAGGTCCCCTGGCATTCCTGGGATTGTGGCTGTATCACTCCAGTCTCTGCCTTGTCTTCACGTGGGCTTTTTGTCTGTGTTTCTGTGTCTCAGACCTCCCTCTCCTTTCGTACAAGGACACCACTCATCACATGGAGGGCCCACTCTAAGACCAGGATAATCTCATTTGGGATCCTTATCTGTTTCCCAATAAGGTAACATTCACAGGTACTGGAACTTGAACCTATCTTTTGGGAAGACACAGTTTAACACAGGACAGATGCTGAAACAGCCAAAGGGATTACAAATTTTGTAATCCTAATCCCAGCGAGCTGTGGAGGCAGAAGCCACTGTGAGAGGGCGCGAAGACAGAGCAGCTTTGAATTACCTTTAAAAGTCTCATCAGTTTTTACTGATTAAACCTTCCTGCCAGCATATAGTTTCTACGTGGACAGAAAAGAAAGAGTGTGAAATTCGAAGGGAGAAGGTTAAGATCTGAAACCACGTTCTTTTTCTTGAGTTACCATGGTCCCATTTTCAATTTTGAAGCATTTCAAAGCCCCATTTAAAAATCATTAGCTAACACATACTAGTTTTTCATTCTTTTTTCCCCTCAGAATGCATTACACATGCCACTATGATACCACTTGTTTAGTAATAACAGGAGATAAACTAAAAATTTTCAGTATCTAGGTATCAGCACTGTGTCCTATTCAGCCTTTCATCCTCAGCATGGAGCATAACGGGAACAGTCAGTCTTCATTAAATACTCACCACGTGGCCTGGAGGAATTTGCCCTGCTGAGGGGCTCCTTTGTTGAAGTTTGATTTACCCCATGGGGTGGGGGAAGCCTACAGAGTGAGTTGATAATCAAAATCACACTAAAACATAAGGCCACACGTAGGACGTAAGAGGAAGTCAGAGACTCCTGTGGCTGCTCTGGAAAATTTATGACAGATTCTTACAGGTATATACTCTCCACTGAGAACACCCTGTAAAACCTCTCTAAAAACTCCCATTGTTAACAAACAGGAATTATGGCCCTAGCATAGACTTCTGGTCCTTTCAGGCCCAGCACATTCCCTCCTAACGCCCAGGAAGCCAGAGGAATGACAGGTCCGCGGGCCTGGCTCAGGGGTGGCGGGCAGCCTGTTCAAGCTTGCACGGTGCTCCTGAAGCCCACCAGCACAGGCGTCATCCCCACCCAACCAAGCTCCTTGTTTCGCCCTCAAATATGACTCTCCAAGACACAGAGTAAGAAACACGACAGGCCCAGCAGAGCCCGTTCCCCCCCATCCCAGTCCCCCTTAACGAGCAGGCAGGGCCCCCGTCCGTGAAGTAGTTTCAAGTTCTAAGCTCTCTTTGTCCCCCTTCTGAGGGTCCTCTGGGGTTCAGATGAGGCCACAATCACAGGGTCCCTTCCAGTGAGTAGAAGAGGATGATTACTGGGAGGTCGAAGCTAAGAAACCTCAGCGTGGGGACGATGAGGATGGCTAGCCAGTGTGCTCAGATCTAAGTTGCCATCAGTCAGCCTGTTTTACTCTGGTTCTCGAGTCTAACTTAAGGACCTCAAGTATAAGTCTAAGAACCTCAGAATATCCAGAAAAGGATATAAACATTGTAAGGTTCTGATTTATATATATATATTTTTTTTACCAAAAAAAAAAAACCCTGTACCTATTCATACTTCTACCAACAACTGTATCAATGCAAGCACTGGGTAATGTGATTTTGAAAAACTGCTAATTAGAAATGGAAAAAGTAGCATATCGTTAATTTGTACCTGTGTGAAACTAATAAGACAAAACTTCTTTCCAAGTGTTTGTTAATCTTCTATATTACCTCAGTTGTGAAGTGTTTACTCATTCATCTTTGCACATCTACCTTTTAGTTTTAAGGCATTTCTTACCAATTGGAATAAGCCCTTCATATAGTAATCATATTAGCCCTTTAATCCCTCACTGTATTTGATTTTTTTAAATTTAATTTGTATAGATTTGGAAATATAGCAGTTTAAAAAAGTTTCTATGTAATAAATCTTGCTAATCTTGTGTTAAGAAGTCACTTACACTATTTTGAAGTCCTTTCTGGTCCAGACACTTGATATGTGTTCTGTGTTTTTTTAAAAAAATAACATAGAAAATTTAATTTTGTCCAATTACTTAACTAATCATCCCAATCAATTTACTGAATACGCATCCATTTTTAAATTTCTAAATTCTTACAGAAATCACATTCATATTTTAAGAGAGATGTTTTGGTTTTTAAAGTAAAGTAACCAAGAGTTTTGAAAAGCAGCAATATTATACTTAACAGGATAAGGCAGACCCTTAATATGTAAATATACGTAATTTCAAAGCTAACCACAATGTAAAACACTTTAAAAAAAACATGAATACTGAAATATGTGACCCACAGACACCCCAGAAACAACCCTAGGCTGGAGAGAGCCCTTGCCTGTCACTACGTCCCTTTACTCCTCCTGGTCTCAGCAATAAACCATGGATCAAACACAGGCAGCCCCACAGAACGTTAACAACACTAACTGAGGAGGACACAACACACGTCATACTTATGAGGACAGGTAGAGAGTTATAAAAGTGATGCGTGCGCCTTAGAATCAACAATGAACGTTCAGACTCTCAAGTCTCCCTGAAACATTAGATGTTAGTCATCAAACCTCATGTACAGAAAGCAAGTTCAGAATTCTTACGATGACGGCATCATCCCTCCATGATTATCTTGGACCTGGGTTTGAGGACATATGCCTGGTTCACAGCAGGAAAACAAACCTTGTGGCCCCAGGGATTTACCACCACATGACCACTGCTTCCCTCCATCTCCCACGGAAACAGGAGAAGACGACCTAAAAATACATCTTAAAACCTAAAGACAGTCTTTTCTGCATCCTCTGCCTGCTGCCCCTCTCTTACTGAAAAGCTTATTGATGAGTAATCTATGATGGGGGCCAGGGGCTGGGGTGGGCATGGGGAGTTAGGGGTTAACAAAGACAGAGCTCCAGATCGGGAGGATGAGACGTTCTGTAAATGATGGTGTTGGTGGCAGCCCAATATCGTGAATTCAGGTAATGCCAATAAATTACATTTTAAAATGGTGAAAATGGTAAATTTTAAGTAATGTAAATTTTACCACAATAAAAAAAATTACAAAATTTTTAAGAATAAAAAGTAACCTATAACTACTGTCTCCAACTTCTTGCATCCTGTAACGTCCATTTGCTTTTGAAAATATTCATCTCTATTATGGAAATGAATACTCTGTGGTTTGTAAAACAGGTAGAATGTTTAAGTTCAAAATACAGCTGGAAAACGTGTGTTAGAAGTCACAGGACAAATCTGTGCTAAGAAGATGGTGACAGCTATACGCGGACAGCAAGGACCAGGAGATGTTAATGCCCCAAGGCACTTGTATATGAAATATTAAGGATGAATACCTAACACCATCACTGAATATTCATGATGCCTCACTCAGCTGCCACCACTGACAACCATCCTGGCCCCATGTGCTCTCTGCCTGAGAAGCACCAATAAACCCATGGCTCTTCATTAGGCTAACTGGCAAACACAGCTGTGGCCAGGCATGTGGGCCCTGCTGGAACCCCAGCTGCTCAGAGACAGTCCTAAAAACACCACAACCTGGAATCCAAGCAGAGCGGCCCCCCCGCCTGGTTATGCCCTAACCTAGTAGGTGTACGAATTATCCCACCTCTTTCCCTTGCTTTCTCGATGTGTGTCCTAAATAGATTTAATAAACTGTGTGATGGGAGCCAAGAGTGCAGTCTGCGAGCTTTCTGGCTCCATTACCTCAGGGGCAGCTGGCCTGGAAGACTGCTTAGAGACCTCCAGTGCAGTGCGCTAACTTCCCACAAGACGCACGCCTTCTACATCTGTGTGAGCTGGCGCCGGCCCCACTGCTCCAGCGAAACGGCCCTAAAGAAGAGGAATGTCTTAGGCAAACCCCGTGGGCACCTGCAGCCCTTATCACACCTGCCAGGCCCGGCCTCTCCTGGTCCCTCTGCTCCCTGAGGACCTCCTCGTCCTCTGAAATTCCTGTGAAAACACATCGCAGGTTTTGCCTATACCCTCTTCCTCTCTCACTCCATGCCATCTCCGCTCTGTCAAGTCCACATTTCCAGTCCAACCTTGCTTATAAGTTCTGGAGCCACAACTAGCACTGGATTCCAATTCCACTACTGCCACTTCTTATCTATGTGACAACAGGCAAATTACGTAACCTCCCAACTTTTACCAGACTACAATGATTTTGACACTGAGGCGTATTTTCAGAACTGTATCACACAATGCAGTGCCTAGAGCGTTGCACTCCTCAACAAACATTCCCTCTCCCCTTCTCCTAAAGGCAAAGTGTAGAAAGAAGGCTGACTCCTCAGGGTTCCTACTTCTAAAACTGGGAAAAACAAACTTCAGAATGAACAGCATCATCAGGAAGCAACTCTTCAGCATGGCCAACCATCTGGATCACCTTAGCATTTCAGAAATCATACACCCAACATTCCCAAACTACCCACTGCTGACAACCCAGGCTCAGGAAACGCAAAGTAATTTTAATATTTTAATTAAAAGTAATTAAAAAGTAGTAAAAATGCTCCAAAGTCAAGTAAATGACATTTTTGAACAATCTGACTAGGGGTCGGTGTTCTAATTCTGTCCCTCTCAATAGCACAGATAATAAAATACTTTGAAAAATAAAATGCATTTTAAAAATCAGCATTTTTCTGCAAGCCATTTTTAAAATGTTGTGAGTCTCACGGTTAAATATATTGCAATCGTTAGGCTGTGCCCTTATTTCCAAAAAGGAAAAAATAATTCTTCAGTGCCACAAAATCCTCAGAAAGAAAACCTATGCCAACATTAAAAGGGTTTACAGGAAGAGGCTATTCTTTAAGCAATGCTTCACCAAGAATCTGCCTAATGAAACTACAGCAAACTGTATCATTCACTAACATGCTAATTTACATGAATGCTGCAGGTGATAGATTGAAGGGACGTGCCTGTAGGAGGAGTAAGTCAAGAAATAAGCTATTACCAATTTGTGCACTTTCAAAAGCAACCTCATGTCCTCACCTGCAGAAGAGATCTTTCCAGGTGACAAGAAGGAAACTCAGAGAACACCGTTCTCCTGAAAAATCATCTTCCTCCAGCTGCTGGGTCCACCTAATCTGGGTTTTCCCACCAACCTGCCCAACATGGTGTTTGCTTTAGAAGATAGAGCAGTGAGTGCACTGGCCCTCTCGGGTCACAGCAGGAAGAACTGGAGGGCATTCTGTGAAATGCACAGGTGTCCTAGAAATTAAGATCCTGGGAAGTGCCATAAATATGGCTTCTTGACAGCCCCTCAGCTGGTTCTGATTGCAGCCAGGTTTGGACACCTCTAAAAGGGGCTCCAGCTCCATGACGTCAACACGCCCCCCTTCCTCCATATCACCCCCAGGCTCAAGCGGGTGGACAGGCATCAGGGGGTGTTCAGGTGTGTATTCCTACCAGGAGTAGTGTGCCCTGCACAAGCCGAGCTCTGCTCCAGCAGAGTGCTCAGAAGGCCTGCCCCCGCCAGTATGCAAAAGGCCAGAGGAACCAGGCATGAGAAATCTCCTCACCCCTGAAAATCCGATGCTATTGCCCTGCCAGCTCAGTCAGCAGGGGCCGGCATCAAGCACAGGGCAGTGACCTGAGCTCAGAATGTGCCAGGTGCCAATCCTGGCAGGGACATTCACGTGCATCCTCGAGGAGCAATGGTGGCTAAACGCTCAGATACGAGGAACACCTGTGGAGGATTGTGACCATTCTGCCCACAGCTCAAGCTGTTACAGACAAAAAAGAACGAAATAATTCCATTTGTGGCAATATGGATGGACCCAAAGTTTGTCATACTGAGTGAAGTAAATCAGACAGAGAAGGACAAATATCACATGATATCGCTTATATGCGGAATCTTAAAAAGTGGTACAAATGAACTTATTTACAAAACAGAAACAGAGTTAAAGATGCAGAAAACAATCTTATGGTTACCGGGGGGAAGAGTGGAGGGATAAATGGGAGACTGGGATCGACATATACACACTACTGTACATAAAATAGATAACTAATAAGGACCTACTGTATAGCACAGGGAACGCTACTCAATACTCTGTAATGACCTATATGGGAAAAGAATCTTAAAAAAGAGTGGATATACGAATATGTATAACTGATTCACTCTGCTGTACGGCAGGAACTAACACAACATTGTAAATCAACTATACTCCAATAAAAATTAAAAAAAAAAAAGAAGAAGACTGAATATCCACTTACGGGGGAAAAAAAAATCTCTAGGAGTCTCTCTGGAGTCACGACTCCCACACACCTGACCTGTCAGCCTTCGCCAGAACAATGCACCTTTCTAAGTGAGCAACTGTGCAGGTCCTGCTACCTATTTCCGTGGGGAGGGTACACACAACACATAGAGATGGGTAGCCCTGACAGTAACTTTGCAGCAAAGACCTAAATGATTAAATGTGCCAAACTTTTGTTGCCATGGAGACAAAACTAACGTACTATGATTGCATTTCTTGCTGCTCTATCAAGGGCCTTCCGGGCAAAAGAAATTTTCTTTTGCATACCACTCAGCTCACACACACCTACATGTCCACTCCTTCTCTGTAGGAAGAAGAGCAGTTAGGTTGCTATGTAATATAGAAATTAAGAATACAGATTATGACACAGTACTGTGTTACGCTCAGATACGCAATTTAAGATCCTATGAAGATGGAGCAAGGCAGATAATTCTTAGGATGAAAGTTACACGGTAACACACACTAGGTGCATCCTCCACATTCTAAGATATCCATACCAGATATCAATACCAGCAAAGAAGT
Organism: Physeter macrocephalus; assembly: GCF_002837175.3. Classification (NCBI taxonomy): domain Eukaryota; kingdom Metazoa; phylum Chordata; class Mammalia; order Artiodactyla; family Physeteridae; genus Physeter; species Physeter macrocephalus. The sequence continues at coordinate 35,240,780 of NC_041224.1, read as the reverse complement.
ACTTAGTTTCTTTTTAAATTGAAATACAATCTACAAACCACAAAATCTCTTCAGTGTATGGTACAGTGGTTCTTAGTATACTCTCAAGGTCCTACAACCATCACCATATCTAATTCCAGAATGTTTTCACCACCCCAAAAAGAAACCCAATAACCCCTAACCATCACTTCTCATTCCTCCCTCCCCCAGCCCCTGGCAACACTCATCTGCTTTCTGTTTCCAAAGATGTACCAATTCTGGATATTTCAGTTAAATGGGATCATACAGTATGTGACCTTTCCTGTCTGGCTTCTTTCACCTAGCATGCTTCCATGGTTCATCCATGTTGTAGCATGTATTCCTTCGTTCCTTTTCCAGGCTGAATACTATTTCATTGTATGGATATAGCACATTTAGTTCATCCATCTGTCAGCTGGTGGACATCTGGGTTGTTTCTATACTTTTCCACTACTATGAATAATGGTGCTATGACCCTTCTTGCAAAAGTTTTTGTGTGGACATATGTTTTTAATTTTCTTGGGCTTATATGCCTAGGAGTAGAATTGCTGGGTCATATGGTAATTCTCTGTTTAACTTTCTGAGAAACTGCCCAATGTTTCCAAGGCAGCTGCACCATTTTACATCCCACAGCAATGTATGAGGATTCCAATTTCTCCATAGCCCTTCCGACATTTGTCACCGTCCAATACTTTGATTATAGCCATCCTAGTGGGTATGAAGTAGTATCTCATAGTAGTTTTGAATTGCATTTCTATAATGACAAGTTATACTGGACTTTTCATGTGCTTTTCTTTGTTAACATCTTTATTAGAGTATAATTGCTTTACAATGTTGCGTTAGTTTCTGCTGTATAAAAAAGTGAATCAGCTATATGTATACCTATATCCCCATATCCCCTCTCTTGTCTCCCCCTCCCACTCTCCCTATCCCACCCTTCTAGGTGGTCACAAAGCACCAAGCTGATCTCCCTGTGCTATGCGGCTGCTTCCCAAAATCTGTTTTACATTTGGTAGTGTATATATGTCCATGCCACTCTCTCACTTCGTCCCAGCTTACCCTTCCCCCTCCCCGTGTCCTCAAATCCATTCTCTACGTCTGTGTCTTTAATCCTGTCTTGCCCCTAGATTCTTCAGAACCTTTTTTTTTTTTTTTTAGTTTCCATACATATGTGTTAGCATATGGTATTTGTTTTTCTCTTTCTGACTTACTTCACTCTGACTCAATTTCATTTCTTTTTATGGCTGAGTAATATTCCATTGTATATATGTGCCACATCTTCTTTATCCATTCATCTGTCGATGGACACGTAGGTTGCTTCCATGTCCTGGCTATTGTAAATAGTGCTGCAATGAACAGTGGGGTACATGACTCTTTCTGAATTATGGTTTTCTCAGGGTATGTGCCCAGTAGTGGGATTGCTGGGTCGTATAGTAGTTCTATTTTTAGTTTTTTAAGGAGCCTCCATACTGTTCTCCATAGTGGCTGTATCAATTTACATTCCCACCAACAGTGCAAAAGGGTTCCCTTTTCTCCACACACTCTCCAGCATTTGTTAGTGGTTTTTTTGATGATGGCCATTCTGACTGGTGCGATACCTCATTGTAGTGTTGATTTGCATTTCTCTAATGATTAGTGATGTTTGAGCATCCTTTCATGTGTTTGCTGGCAATCTGTGCATCTTCTTTGGAGAAATGTCTATGTAGTTCTTCTGCCCATTTTTGGATTCGGTTGTTTGTTTTTTTGATATTGAGCTGCATGAGCTGCTTGTAAATGTTGGAGATGAATCATTGGTCAGTTGCTTCATTTGCAAATATTTTCTCCCATTCTGAGGGTTGTCATTTCGTCTTTATGGTTTTCCTCTAAGAGTTTTATAGTGTCTGGCCTTACGTTTAGGTCTTTAATCCATCTGGAGTTTATTTTTGTGGATGGTGTTAGAGAGTGTTCTAATTTCATTCTTTTACATGTAGCTGTCCAGTTTTCCCAGCATCACTTATTGAAGAGGCTGTCTTTTCTCCATTGTATATTCTTGCCTCCTTTATCAAAGATTCATGTGCTTTTTATTTATTTATTTATTTGCGGTACGTGGGCCTCTCACTGTTGTGGCCTCTCCCATGTGCTTTTTAAACCAATTGTGTACCTTCTCTGGAGAATGTCTATTCAAATCCTTTGCCTATTTCTAAATTGGGTTAGTTTTCTTTTTATTGTTCAGTTGTAAGAGCTCTGTACATATTCTGAATATCAGACCCTTATCAGATATATAATATGCAAACAATTTCATTTTATGGGTTGTCTTTTCACTTTCTTGATGGTGTCATTTGAAACACAGACATTTTAAATTCTGATAAAGTCCAATTTATTTTTTCTTTGGTCTCTTGTGTTTTAGATGTCATATCTGAGAAACCATTGCCTAACTTAAGGTCAAAGATTTTCACCTATGTTCCGTTCTAAGGGTGTTATGGGCTGAGATGTGTCCCCACAAAATTCTTATGTGGAAATTCTAACCCCTTGTACCTCAAAATGTGACTGTATTTGAAGATGGGGTCTTTAAAAAAGTAAGATTAAATGAGGTCATGTGGGTGGATCCTAATCCAATCTAACTGGTGTCCTTATAAAAAGAATATTTGGACACACAAAGACACTCGGGACCATGTGAGGACACAGGGAGAAGACAGTCATCTACAAGCCAAGGAGAGAGGCCTCAAGAGAAACCAGCCCTGCAGGTGTCTTGATCTTGGACATCCAGCCTCCAGACTGTGAGAAAATGAATGCCTGCTGTTTAAAGCTCATGTCTGTGGTACTTTGTTATGGCGGCCTGAGCAAACTAACACAAAGGGTTTTTAGAGTTTCTGCTCTTACACTTGATCCATTTTTTGAGTAATTTTTTGTGTACAGTGTGAGATAGGGTCCAACTTCATTCTGTGCATGTGGATATCCAGCTCTGCCAGCACCATTTCTTAAAAAAACATTCTATCCCCAATGAATGGTCTTGGCACCCTTGTCAAAAGCCTGCTGACCACAGATGTATTGGTTTATTTCTGGAGTCTCAGTCCTTTTGTATTGGTATATGTCTGTCCTTATGCCAGCATCGTACTGTCTAGACTACCACAGCTTTGTAGTAAGTTCTGAAACTGGAAAGTGTGAATCCTCCAGTTTTGTTCTTCTTTTTCAAGACTGGTTGGCTTTTTACTTCATTTTTATCCCATGGGGAATTTAAAAGACAGCAGTAAAGGATTAACCTTGCCCAATGGAAGGTTGGCCCTTACCTAGGCTCCTGGGAGGTAACCTCTAGCTGCTTGGAAAGTCTTACCTGATAAAAGTGTCCTGGTTTACCTGGACATGTGTCACACCAGGTGTGGGTCATGGTGGAGGCCTTGGTTCCTCTTGATCCCTGAAGGGGCTGGAGACAGAGGTCAGGCATGCGGGCCATCAGCCACATCTACTTGGTCGACCTCTGGTAGAGTAAACACTCCAGACACCAAGGTCCAGAGAGCTCCTCTGGTTGGCCACGCTCCATGCATGTTGCCAGAAGAGGTGAGTGCTATCGGCAGACGTCCCGGGGGTGGACTGGAGGCTCCATGCCTGGACCTCTCCCGGACCCTGCCCTGTGCGCTCTGCTCTGAAGATTTTAATCTGTTTCCTTTCACTGTAATAAATCATATGTGAATGTAGCAGCTTTTCTGAGGTCCTCTAGAAAATTATTGAACCTGAGGGTGGTCTGTGGGACACCTGACTCGCACAAATTGAAAAGCAAAGAAAGTTTTCCAGGTATTGATGAACTTTTATTCAAAAGTTCTATTTTTTGCACCTAAAAAAGACCCCTTCTGGCTAATTGCCGGGTTCTCTTAACTGTTTTATAGTGTAATCTAGATGCAGGCGAGCCTGAAAAGGGTTTGGCTGTCAGCCAGTATTTTCCAAACCACATTCAATAGAATACTTCTTCCACAAAGGACCTTTACGAGATTAGCACTATTTTTCAAAATGTGTCCGGAATATGAAATATTCTGAATTGTGAAAGGAAAAAAGCAATCCCATCAACCATTTCTCCAGCAACAGACTGGAAGATATAAAGAATAGTGGACAACTTGATATCAGTGTACACCAGCGGTTTTCCAAACTTCTGGGACTCAGGAACTCTTTGCACTCTTAAAAGTTGCTCAAGATCACAAACAGCTTTTATGTGGGTTATGTCTATTAATATTTACCAAATGAAAAACTGTAAGAGAAAATTTTACATATTTTGTATTAATTCATTTTAAAATAAACTCAATATATGTTAATAAACACATTCATAAAGAAAAAGAACATTATTCCCCCCCCCAAAAAAAAGTGGGGCAATGAGCTACTTTGTTGCAATTTCTAATGTCTGGCTTATTAACATAAGACAGCAGACTCTCATGTCTGCTTCTGTATCAGTCTGTTGCAAGATGTAGCTCTGGTCGAAGTACAAGAAAATATGGCCTCACACTGATAGTTGGAAAAGAAGCATTTAATCAGTTTTTTCATGTAACTTTTGGTCTTCTTTGATGCAGCATCAAATTTAATAACTGGCACTTCTTCACAGGTTGTTTGGAATGTGGAATCTGAAATCTTATTGATGAACTTTCATACTCAATTCCTTGTATGTTCGTTGCCCTCTTGCATAATGAACGGCTTTTACTCACATGTGATTTCGTAATCATGCATTGGTCACTTAGAAAACGCACAGCTTTCCAAAGGCTGACACAGTCCTTCACATAACATCAAAATATCACTTCTATTAAAATCACAATTGGTCACATCAGGAACAGTGGTGAATACAACATTTCCAGAAGTTTAATATCCACTTGAAAGCTCAAATTTTATCATTGGGAACAAACGTAAGTTATTTTCCATGAAGTGAAAGAGTAAATTTGTTCATTTTTGAGAAAACATCTGCAAATACCTAAGTCTGAATAGTCATAGTTTGCAAGACATTCTTTTTTTTTTTCTCTTTTTTTTTTTGCAGTACGCGGGCCTCTCACCGCCGTGGCCTCTCCCGTCGCGGAGCACAGGCCCCGGACGCGCAGGCCCAGCGGCCACGGCCCACGGGCCCAGCCGCTCCGCGGCACGTGGGATCCTCCCGGACCGGGGCACGAACCCGCACCCTCTGCATCGGCAGGCAGACTCTCAACCACTGTGCCACCAGGGAAGCCCTGCAAGTCATTCTTTAAAATAAAAAAAAAGTTCCCAGGAAAAAATGGCTGGTTCAGCTCATCATGAGTGCTCTTCCTTGAGAAAACCATCACACTGCAGTATGTGGCACAAGTACCTTACACACACTTCCCATTTCATCAACTCAGAATGTTAAAGGAAAGTCTACCAAGGGTTAAGATTTAATAAAACTAAAACTTTTACTGTTTCATCAAGTGTATTCCCAAGTGAAACTGGCCTTCCCCCCCGCCCACCTCCCCACGAGTATGTGACAGCAAAGAACGTAGTCAAACAGAACAGGCTGGTGATTCGGGACAAGATGGCAGCAGTTCTGCCACCATTGCTTACATGTCATCAGTGTAAACATCCATACAGTGAGAAAGACAAATAGCATCTTAGAATTGTTATAATTTTTTCTGACCTCATGGATTTTCTGAGAGGGTCTAGGCATGCCCACAAACCACATTCTGAGAAGTGCTGTCTAAACCCAAGGAAGCAGCTAGGCCATAATGATATGGGGCCAGGAAAGCAGAAATAGCACAACTACAATTTCTGAATTTCTCAGAGACTGTATTCAGTATTGTACCTCTCTAATCAATGATGTGTGGTGCATGAGAAAGTGTTTACAAAATTGTGAACTATTTTTTTTTTACTTTTGTATTCAGACTTACTCAAAATTATAAACCACCAAGAACTCAGAATTAAACCAGAGAAAAGGTTCAGTGCAGTGTCCTCCAACTGTGGCCACTGAGACAAGGACTGAGAATGACTCATGACTTATCAATAAGAAATAATTTAATCTATAAATAAATTAACTATAATCAAGAGCTCAGAGAGAATTACCTACCTATAGAGCAGGCTGTTTTTGGACTTAAACACCATGTACACAGAACTAGTCACAAATCCATAAAACCTATTCATTCCTGGTTCCTTGTTAAAGCATGTTGCTGAAGATGTCCCTCTGTCACCAACACTCATTAGCTTAACTTGCAAATTTCATTCTCAAAATTATTTTTAACTTTATTAACAAGCTTTCATTAAATCAGACCAGTAATGACTTCAAATTCACATCACTATGTCATATAACCTGGGTCCGTTAAGACTAGGTTCAAATGATCAGAATAGAAAACATCGAATTTCCAGTGGCCTAAACAATACTCAAGTATACTTCTTGCTCACACAGATAATACTAGAGTATCTCCACCAAGCTGTGGGGCCCAAGTTCCTCCCAGCTCACCATACCCAGCTATGACCCTTAGTCTGTGGTCTCAGACAGCTATTATAGCTCCAGTCAACGAGGGAAAGGAGGTCCCCAACTTAAAAGCCTCTTAGAACTAGCAAACTACACTTCCTTCTCAATAGCCAAATCTTTGTCACTGGCCACAGTACAGTGGGACAGGAAAATGATGCTGCTTTGTGGCTGGACAGCAGGTGCCCCACAAACATTCAGGGTTCTTGCTCTTCAGGAGGAAAGGTGGAGTGGGTGTTGGGGGCAGTGAGTAGTCTCAGCCCACAAGTTGACACCAATAGCCCCCTAGCACTTCTACACACACTTTTTAATCTGATAACAACTCATGAGATAAAAAGGCATTATTGTTTTTACCATTTTATAAATATGAAAACTGAGATCCAGAGAACTGATGATCATATGCTCTTCCAACAGGCTCCCAGAAATATTTTTCAAAGATATATATATATCTCAATCACATGTGTGTATATACATATACATGACATATATTAAATACATATATATGACATAAATAAAATCACATATTTTACACACCTCTCTCTTTCCCCTACTTTCAACCTCACCTCCATTCCGTGATGAACCCAACACCTCATACCTCCCTGCTTTGCTTCTGTTGCTCCCTCGGCCCGGAACACTCGCTCTCCCTTCAAATGCACTCTCTGTGCGAAGCCTCCTCTGTGTCAGAGCATAACTGTGGTTTACAAAGTGCTCTCACACATGCTGCCTCCTGTCATGACACCCAGGGCCCACTTCTCCCCACTCGCATGCCCACACATGCTGTCGACACCTCGGGCATCTCTCCTCTTTGATCCATGTGTGCCAGTCTGTGCCCTCCACAGGGAGCAGGGCGAGAGGGGAGGAGAAAGTTGTGCTCTGCTTCCAAAGAGGCCATGCCCTGAAACACCCAGGCTCTGAGACCCATTCGTGAGCACACCTCAGGATGCTGAGCTTCCAGAACACACTCTGGAAGAGAGAGAACGGGCAGTTGGTAGATGTTTGAGGGGGGTTCTCAGGGAGGTAAAAGGTGGGGTGTCCTCCAAAATCCTCAGACCCTGGACTGGCCACACCTGCACAGCTCAGGGCTGTGAGCTGAGTTGTGCATGAAATTTTAATTGAAATGTTGTACCTGACTTTAAAGAAAAGTAGCAATTTAGACCACTGTACACTTAAAGCATGATACAAATACAGCACACTTCTAAGACCAGAGAAGAGGACACTGGCAGGAAGAAATACAGGGCAGCTCAACTCACCCCAAAACTCAACCCAAAAAGTGATTTAGGATTAGAAACAAAGAGTCCTTACAGTTCATCCAGCCAGTCCCCACCCACATGGGAATGGAAAAAAAGGAATGTAAATTCTACTTAGAGTTAGAAACGAAAACTTTACTTTCTACTTGATGGAAAACAAGAAATCCATCAGGAAATACCACAAGCAATGGCTTCAGCAATCCTCCAATTAAAAAATCCATCTTTGTGAGGTTAAGCCAATCATTTAGGGTGTGTGTGTGTGTGTGTGTGTGTGTGTGTGTGTGTGTGTGTGTGTGTGTGTGTGTGTGTGTGTGTGTGTGTGTGTGAAGGTTTTTCACCATTGCCCCTCAATCCCCTATGAGCCTTCTTAGACTTTGTCCTTATCACTCCCACCCCCAGGAAATTTGAACACTAGATAAACTTTATCCATTCACATGCTGAGAGGGGCACCAACTGTTGTTAGATTCACATTCTCCTGAAGAGCAAGTCACCCTGTTGGAAAGCATGACACACATGTATGGATAAAGACCCCACTATTACAAATGAACTGTCTATGCTAGCAGATGGGGAGATGTGGCACATGAAAGGGAAACTAAGATGCTCAGACATCACCCAGCACCACCAAGGAAGGGGCAGGGTAGGTAGCCTGCTACCAAACACCCCAACTCTCCCAGGAGACACTGAGGGGCTGGACCCAGTGCTGGGGCTCTTCACTTCTCACTGTTCCTCCCTCCCTCTCTGCAGGTGCAGATCTTTACCACAAAACTAAGCATCTGTAAGTAAGACAGATCACTAACACAAACCACAGGTGGGCAGACACTACAGGAGCACATGCCATTCAAGAGAAGAACTCACATACCAAACTTAATACTGTGACCTTATCCACGCACAAGGATTATCTTCCAGAACCGTGCTGTCCCACGTGGAAACCACTGGTGACAAGCAGCTAAAAGTTCATGAAAATTAAAAGTTCGGTTCCTCATCTGCGCTAACTGTATTTCACGTGCTCAGTACCATGTGGGGACAGCTCAGAAATACATTTCCATCATTGTAGAAAGTTCTATTGAACAGCGTTGTTCTGGACCCTCTCAGTATCTGTATACTGTAGCTAATGATATTCCATTTGCTGTAGGTGTGAGCCTTCTTCCCATATGAAATCATCAGGGCTGTTACAACATCGGGTCTGTACTGATGTCTTCTCTGTAACACAAGTGTCTACAGGGCATCCCCATTCCACTCCCACGCTTAGGGCTGGCAGAAACCTGAACTTCTGGAAAATCAGAAGGAAATCAAATCCCTAGGCTCCTTCTCCTATAATTTTTTTTAAATCCCTTTTACATTCAGGATAATCACCACAGTACCAGTAAACAAACATCCACAGGTCATTTGGCAACAGGGAAGGAAGACGACTCAGGTCCTTGACTCAAACCCACCCATGGCTTCCAGCTCCCTCAGCGACAGTCCTGGCTCAGGTGCCGGCTCTTTCCTCTGCCCCCCTCCCTCCTTTCACCTTCTCAAAGAGCTTCCCTGCCTTTTCTTGACATCGAGACCACCCCCGCCAGCACACTGTGGGGCTCACTGCCCTTCCCTGCCCCAGACCCACGGTTCCCAAATACTGCCCAGGAACACTGTCCACAAGCACTGGCTCGTGCCTCCGGCTGCAACATCACAACATTCTGCAGGGTCTGGCCAGGGTCTGGCCTCCTTTCTCGAGCAAGAGTGGCTCTTTGTGAGCAGATCCCAAGTTCCCGTATGAACTTCCCTTTAAAGGGAAGGAGGCCTTGGTTCATGGTCCCACACCCAGAGCCCCTGCATCCTGGTGGATTGAATCAGGTCAAGTACTGATGGACATTCACTTCAAGGAAAGCCTCTCGCCTCCAGGGGCAAAAACTCTCACAAGAACAGTGCGGACCAACAGAAAGTGTGAGCTCGACATCCACACAGTAGCACCTGCGAAGGGAATCAGAACTGCTGCTGAGCATCTGCTGCACCACTTTCAAATTTTTCTAAAACATTCCCGGTGTTAAAGTTCAGTCTCAACTGATAGGGCGCATCTTCTGGGAAAATTCATGCATGTCGGTTTTCTGTGGGCTGCAGAGAAAAGTTAGTGTATATATTCCTTACCTAGCACAACACTCAGCAAAAACATATGAACAAACTCAAGATCCTGATGACTGTCCAGACGTTTGTCCACTCTCCATCCTATGAAAGGGTCAAGTATAAATGTATAACCACTGTTTAACTGTCAGAAGCAGAATTAACCCCAAAGTTCTCTCAATGAGCAGTCTTCTTCAGTCCCAGGTTTGAGGTTCACCACACTAGACCACCTGACTGAAGTGCCCCTTCATCCAGACATGACGACGACACATGGGAAGACCCACCCTACTTGTGCCTCCAGGAAGGGAGGACCCTCCAGATCCCTCACAGATGTGCCACAGCTGCTTCTATCCGGGAACAGCCACACATGGGAATTAGAGGGAAGGTCCCTTCATCTCTTCAGAGAACGAACGACTGCTTCTTCTACAGCTTTGGGAAGGTGCACTAGTCTCAGTGACCTGGGTTCAGGTGTGGAATCTAACGACAGTTGCTATGGTGACACACATTCTCTGCTGTGGCTGATGGAGGCTGTCAATGGCAGTTCTATAATTTCTGAGATCTCCTCTCCAGACTTTCTATTCAGTATTTAGAAATAAAGTATCATAAAGTTCTAGTAAAAAAAAAAAATTCTACAATCTGTCACATCGAGATAAAATTTAGCTGGAATTTAATAGGGTCTATGCAGAGGAACAGATGGGACTATTTTAGGAACAGTGCTTGCTGGCTTTTTGGAAACATAGTAAAGTCCCTGCCAAGTAAAAGGATGGTTTATGCTTTTGCTTTGGAAACAGTTTGGAAGTCTTTCCTTATTATTCTGATATATTAAGTATGTACGTATTCTGTATTCAAAAATAAATAATTACATTTGTTCTACTTCATTCCTTAAATCCAACTTCGAGAGAGGTGACCCAATGTCCTGAATCAGCCCGGCTCCAGCTGCTCTGTGAGGTGACGAAGGTCACAGGGGCTGTTGTGCAGAAGCCTCCACAGATCTGGCCTTTGTTCTACAGCTGCCTTATGCATTGCTGTCACAAGAGCAAGGAAGCCCAAATTTGCTATTTTATGGGTGAGGTTCAGAGGACATTACATTTTGCCTCCAACCCAGAGCTAGGAACCATTTGCAAGCAGAGGGCTCGGTGCTACTGAAAGTCCTTTCCACCAAGTTCCTTGTTCCCAATCCCTGGATCCCGGGGTACACGGGCCTGGCCAGGGGTCTCCCTCCACATGATGCCCAGGCTATGAAAGGCCCTCTGAAGGGGCACCAGGAGCTGCTTCCTTTCTTCTCCCTTCCATCCTGCTCCTGGTTCCTTGTGGGAGTCAAGTGGTACCAGCTGGACACACAGACAGTTCACATGTGGCCCCCCTCCCCCATGCAGAACAGTCCACAAAGCAATGCGCTACATGTTCATGACAGGGGCCTGATGTGCATGGATTTGCAGACACTTAACAATGCAGGTGCTCTGTTTATTTAGTGAACCCAAACTACAAACCACTCACTTTAGTTGTTCAATTCTTTACCCACCCTGTGTGAAAGCCCAGTTTACCCAGAGGACTGCAGAAGTTTGAGTTCAAAATTTCAAGTATGGCATGATGCATTCAGAATTCACATAAAATTTCAAGTCACTACTTGTATTTTTCATTTGTCCGTTCATTCACTGAACAAGTGTCTCGAGTATGTGCACTGAATGCTGTGGAATTGAAGAGTAAGATTTAGTCCATACCTTCCAGAAATAGACAGCATGCACACAAAATTATACACACACACACACACACACTTGTAACTATAATACAATGCAGAACCAAAGAGAACCTTAAAAGGGTCACTTACAAAGAGCTCCAGGAAGAAGAGGAAGCGGTCATTTCCATCCATAGCAGATGAGCACTGTTTCTTGGAGTAAGTAACATCTACAGTGAGACCTGCTTTTTGCTGTTTAAATTTTGGTCTGATCAGATATTGAATTACCTCGTTCTAATGTCATCTATATAAAATGCATCATTGTTAGGGGAGACTGTAAGTTATCACTAAATAATTTACATACTTCGTGCCACCTCAAGGTGACATGCCAGGGGCTCAGGGGAGCAGGGATGTGTGTTTCCCTCACCATTGCCCTGCGCTCTTGAGAAACAGGAGGGCATGAGTCCCTGTGCATCCTTCCCCTTCCTGCTCCCCACAACCAGGCAAGGGAAGGGAGGATGTGTCGTTAGAAATGGTGCCAGAGCCAGGGTTCCCAGGGCACAGGCCGGACTCTTTCCACCCCATGAAGGGAACAAAAGCTTTGAGGAAAGACCACCGTGGACTGGCAGTGGGTAGACAGTCTTTCCCTGAAGAGCGTGTGCCTCCAGAAGGCAGGACAAAGCAGGAACCGACAGCAAACCATCTGGTGATTCCTGAAAACTGGGCACAGTGGGATGACAGTGGAGAGGAAGCACAAATGACATGAGAGCCCCAGAAGAGATGGCACCCTGGAGGGCTGGAGCACCCATGGGAGGTAGCAACTCCGTCTCTTCCTAACTGGACAACCTGGACAACTACTTCAGGACTTAAAACCAGGACACAACGTACTGGCAGGGTTGTGTTAGGAAAGCTCTGACGTTGTACCTGGACACCTCACCCCATGACGGTGACTGGGAATGACATCCACACACAGACATTCTCTTGCTATCACACAGGCATGGCGGCCCTTCTTATGCATTAAAGACACTTGTTCTGGGCTTCCCACTTAAACATGGAGATCAAGGTATAGAAATGTCACAAAGAGACTATAGACAAATATCTCCAGGATCATACTTGATATATTTATCCCGGGAGATTTTTTTTGCATAATTTTCAAAAATAATGTGAACTGCAATCAATTAATGCAAATTCAACAAAGAAAATAAGGATAAATAAATGTAAAAATGCATGCCTACTAGAAGTAAACCATGGTCTCTTTCCCCACATGATACCCAAATTTTAGTTTAGTTTCCATCAATATTTCACTGCTGCTCCTGCCGCTCTCATTAGCCACGTAACGGGCTGCTCTCTCCTCCCTCCCCTGTGATGCATCCATCTGCTCCTCGAAGCTCCTTGCTTTTCTGTGGTCTCTCAGGTGTAAACAGCATCGTTATTTCCCCAGTTATGTTTGTTTCCCTGGGTAAGGACATGTGTGTGTCAAAAATCAAATAACAGAATGAATACTGTTAGAAGTGAGGAGGAGGAGGAAATGCTGGACAGAGAGCTCCTCAGCCACCAGATCCTCTCTGGACATGCCCACACCAGTGCTGGAGAAACGATGTCGGCAGGCAGCACTGATCCCACCCAGGAAAAAGAAGGTGTTTAAACAACGAATAACTGATTTAAGTCAGCCTTCAGTTAACAAAAACTTAATCCCACCCCAAGCAAGAGTTACAAAGCAGAATTCACAGCTGCGTAACCTGTAAGAGGAATGTCATGAACGAATTTCTTTAAATAACTAAAAAGGCACTTTTAGAAACAGGACAGGCACCTAGACTTGTGGGGTCTGCAGATGGGCGGTACCTGTGCTGACCCTGGGATTGGGCAGCTCGGCACCCACCGGCCCACAGATCTCAATTCTGGAAGGTCCACCTGCGATGCCTGCTCCCTCACCAAAGGGCCTGCCCTGCCGGCAAACCATCAAAATGCTTGAAGTTTGGGGGGATTTTCTCCCTGTGCTTTCTCCTTGTACAGAAGGACAGTCACTTGATCACAGGACGAAAGTAAATGGATCCGGCCTGATTTCCTTTTCCAAAACTGAGTGTTCACAACTCATTTTCATGTGCCCTAATCGGTGAGTACAAATAGATTGTGAGACTTTACCGTGCTTTCCCAGGCCTCAAAGATAACGGGACTGTACTATAATTTACTGCAATCGATCCCTTCTCCCATTTAAAGGATGGCCATTGTGTTTGCCCATTTTTCAAAAAACTGTCCTCTGAATTCTCAGTAAAACAGGGTCCAGAGAGGGCTACCAGCAGAACTTTCAGGTACGCTAAGATAAATGTTAAGGGACTTGGCTTATCAGAAGACATCGAGCTTTTAAAAAGTGAGATATTCTCCTACAATTGTGCTTTCGTTTCTGCCTTAGACCTCTGTTCTATCCTAGGATTTCTCCTGTGCTCCTTGTGCTCTGACCTTAAAAACAGTCCACGAATCTCTGCCCGCTCAGCCGCAGCCCAGCTGGGAGAGACTCTCTCCGTACTTACACTGGCAAATAGAAGAAGCTCAGAGAGATGAGAACGAAGACAGAGTGAGGAGCAATCTTATTCTGTGCTCAACAGTGACTAACCGGAAGTCTCTGGATTTCAACAGTCTCGCAGTGGATTCCCATGTGACAAGTGCGTCACTCCTCTTCATAAAGCCCCGTGAGGTAGGTACCATTAGTGATCCGTTGCACAAGAGAGGACACTGAGGCCCAGAAAGGTAAACGACCGGCCAGAAGGCACACAGCATGCAGGGGGCAGAGCTGAGGTCTGCACCCAGGCAGAGGCTCAGAAGTCCACACTCCTCACTGCTCTCCAATCAGCGCAATTAAATGGCCTTCTAACAAAAAAGAAAATGGATTTTGAGCATGAGGTATTTTATATGTTAATTTTTAGTTAACTTGCCTTGCAGGAACTTTGCCTAAAGAAGGACTAAGACAGTAAAGTGTGGGGAATCTGTGTCACGTGCTAACTGGTGAAGAGAGTCTCCATTTGTCTGGCAGAGGGAAGGCTGGAGAGGTGTGATGGCTGGCTCCGATGATGAAGAGCGTCGAGGGAAGAAAGCGCAGAACTGCTCTGAGCTGGTGCAGAAGGCAAAGCAGAGAGGCTCCAGGGAGCCAGGGTGAGGCGGTGCCCACTGCAGAGCTCTGTGAGAACACGAGTCTTACAAGAAGTGAAGGAACACTGTCACCCAGCATATCCCTGCTCGGCTGAAGGCTTGCTGTCTCTTCCAACCCCTAGATTCTAACATTCAACTCAGGAAGGCCAAGAATGGCAACACCCAGGGGCCTGGAGGCGGTACCTTATTCATCTCTGTAGCCCCAGTATCAGCAGAGTATCTGACACAATATTAGGTCCACAGTAAAAACATGTGTCAGAAAGAAAAAAAAAAAAGCACACTGCTGTTACTATAATTGTTTGAAGAGGCTCTTTAATAAAACAGGTCATGTTCTGGACACCTGTGAATCACTGTTGTGGTCAAAACTCTCATTTTTACACACAAGAAATCCCAGACCAGGCTATGAGCCTGTATGACCAGGTCACAGCCCAGAAAAAGGAACTGGTACCCGCTCCCGCCTGCACCCCAGCCGCTGCCAAGAATCACGTCTTAGGAAATGATCCAGGCAAACAACGACTGAATGACTAACACTTCCTACCACTCGGGCGCTTCCACACAGTTTCACTGTTCAGCTGAGCAGAATGACTTGGAGTAGAGGCTTCTCCTCCAGGACAAATCCTCCACGGCGCTGTGAGGGAGTCGGGGGTGCAGCCTGGCCTCCCCACCCCAAGCCGTGGGCACCATGGGGCCGTGTGGATGACGTACTCCACAACTGAGACCAACTCGGCCAAGGACACCATTCAGCCCTCCTGCTCCACGGGCTCTGGCCACTGTCACTGCCCCCACCTGTCCAGGGCGTGGCCTGAGGCAGAATGACAGGGACACACAGGCACGCATGAGGGTCCTCGAACTGTGAATGTCATCAGCCCTCGGGGAACTTCCTCAGAAACCCAGCAAAGAGAAGGAGGTGCTCACCCGACTCCAGACTCCAGCTGCCGAGAGCAGAGGGTCAGCTGCCACCCAGGGTTGGCAAGGTAAAAGCCTCCCAGTTTCCTGCACAGAATAAAACTAGGCAAGTCCACCCAGAAAGGTGCCAGGAAACAGGACGGCGGCAGGCAAGCTGCTCTCCACTCTGTTCCCTCCATTTTCTATCCTTTTATCTCCCAAATCTTCCTCAGAATACTGTCATAGGTCTGACCTGAGAACAATTTTCTTCAAATTCAACATTCTCGTTATTTTCACCATTTCAGTCACCATGCCTTCCCCAAAGCTCATTTCAAAGCATTTTTCTCAACTGGGTACAACAAACATATTTACTGTCCTAATAATGTTTTTCATTAAGATTCTGGAATGTTTTGTGCCTAAAACTAGTAAATTAAGCTACTGCTTACAGCTGATGCCCCTAACAAGCTTGGAGGGAGGGCAACGCTGAGGGTACCTCTAGCACTGGAATCAATAACCAAATGTACCTTAGAGTCTTTGGGGTGTAACAGGCCCCTCGGGAGGCCCCTCTCCCTCTAACCTGCTCCTGGAAATCAATCCACATGAGGGGCACCCGGGGCCTGGGGATATCCCCACACCACAGCCTGGTGGGCGGCTTCGGAGAGAACTCACCACTGAGCACATTCGCCATTGAACCCAAGTGCTTGTTTCTTCTTAAGGCTGATTCCATACGCCTCTGCCTCATGCCTACTTCTAGCAAAGCCATTTACCATCTTTAACTCCCCTTCTAAAAACTGATTTTTTCATTCTTCTTATGAGCCTGTTCCACATTCTTTCTCATTCTTATTTTTTCTGTTTCACTTGTTTTCAATAACCAACCATTTTTATCAGAGATGCAAAGTAATTAAAGAAACAAACATAAAGGTAAGATGACGACAAGTCGCAATCACTTTCACGCTCCCCACCCCTCCTCCTAGAAGCCGTCAAGTGTCAACTCTCCTTGCCACCCTCACACGACTGGAGCACACTCAGGAGCAGGGCGCCAAGGAAAACTTGAGACTCCGGAAGGAAACAGCCAACTTTCCAGTCAGCACCCCCACGCCCAGCCCGACCCACTCTGTACTCGTGACTAAGTCTCAGGCTCTGTCCCCATCCCTTCCGCTTCTCTCCCCCAGCTCGAGCCCCATCCATGTCCTCACCCCAGCCCAGACCCTCCTTGAGAAGAAGGTCCCTATAACCAACCAGCCACTGCACATCTCCATGGGAAATCTCCAGAAACTCGCACACTCAGCCTGCCCAAGCTGATGTCAACCTCGTGCTCCATGAAACCAGCTCAGAAATGACACCACCATCCAGCTGGTGCCCAAAGCACACCTGGGAGTCTCCCCAACTCCCCGCTGTCCCTCTATCAGGTAAGTGGACAAATCTGCCCAACCCACTGCCCTCCTCTCTCTCTGACCTGCCCTCTCCATGGGCAATCCCATGGCTGCAACTCCCCTTCAAAACATCCTGGCTCTTGCCATGTCACTGGGACAGCCATTAACCAATACCCCACTCCCACTTTATTAAAAACCATCTTTTGGGGGGCTTCCCTGGCGGTCCAGTGGTTAAGACTTCACCTTCCAACGCAGGGGTTGAGGGTTCGATCCCTGGTCAGGGAGCTAAGATCCCACATGCCTCAAGGTCAAAAAACCAAAACATAAAACAGAAGCAACATTGTAACAAATTCAATAAAGACTTTAAAAATGGTCCACATCAAAAAAAAAAAATCTCTAAAAAAAAATTAAAAAAATAAAAACCATCTTTTTACTGTACCATCAAACAAAATAAAGAAGACCACCTAAAACAAATGTATGCCTTAATGAATTACTTTAAGGTGAACCTTTTAACCACCACCAAGTCAAGAAACAAAACTCTGTGACCCACCCCAGAAGCTCGCCCATGGCCCGTCCCAGTGCTTCCCTGGGAAGGACAGCACCACCCCTTCCCCACAAGTATCCTGATCTGATTTTTACAGTTAGCACCCAAACGCATGTCCACTTTTCCTCTGTCACTCTCCATATTGAAGCCAGATTGTATCAATACCCTATTTAAAAATCCTTTAGAGGCTCCATTTTAAGATAATGTCCAAAATCCTACATGGCATGGGAGCCAGCTCCAAGAAGGCCTCATGACCCCACCTCCTGGCGCTCACCCTCTTGCACAGTCCCTCCCACACTGTGCCAGGGCTGCTTGGTGTGACCAGTTCTCTCACATCTCAGCTCTAGAGAAGCCGGCTGCCATGTGGTTGGGGAAAGGCCAGGTACGAGGCCCTGAGGCCTCTCACAACAGCCATGTGAGGGCACCATCCTGGAAGCAGAATCTCCAGGCCCAGTCAAGCCTTCAAATGAGTGCAGCCTGGCCATAATCTTGACCACAACGAGAGTACCATAAACAGAACCGCCCAGCAAAGCTGCCCTGAGGCCATGACCCACAGAAACTGTATAATAATGAATGTTGGTTGCTTGGGGGCAATCTGAAACACAGCAACAAGTAACTGATATACACAGGTACCAGGCACTGTGTGATGGGCCTCTACCCACCTTCCTGGTCTTATCCAGAATCACCCTTTGGGCTTCCTACATACTAGCAACACTGTACTCCTCTCACTATCTCAAAGGTTGCCAGGGGGGTTTTTTCACAGAATATTTTAAAGCATGAGAAAACGTTCACAATATAACGTTAAGTGAAAAAAAGTGTGCAAAGTACATCACATGATCCTACATGGGTAGGTACTCACAGGAGCACACGCATGTGTATGTGCGAATTCTCCAAACTCTAACCATTATATTTGGGTGCCTACTCTACCAAGACTGGGTTGGGTCCCCCCTGCACGTCGCACACATGCCAACCCTCCACCTGCCTCTTGGCACACTGGCTGCTCCCAGAGCAGAGGCTGTGCCTTCTCTCCACATTTCCGGCAACCAGCAGAGACTGGCAATAAATATTTATTAAACCAAAGACTTGCCCATGGACAAATCTGAAAAATTGTTGTTAAACAGGATTCTGCAGTTTTTATCAGAGATCATACTATCGTTTCCTGTGTGCATCCTGTGGTACTTCTAAACGTTTTGTAGGAGTGTCGCTAAGAATATCAATGGGCTTAGGCCAAGACACTTGCAACTACTGGAGCTCTGATGGAAGGCTCCAGACTCAGACTATGCAGAAAGTAATTAACCATGATTTTGTTTTGACACTTGCCTTTTGTACTTAGATTAAAATGAAAAACAAGATGCAAACGTAGTCCACATAAAATTCCCTGTATTTCTGTAGTAACTGGGCTCTTTCCCTCTGGTTTCCCAGCCAAGTGTTAAGAAGGGCCAGAGTAGTGGGAAGGAGACTGAGAGAGACAGAGAGATGGAGAGGGAGAGACAGACAGGGGAGAGAAAGAGAAAGAGAGATGAAGAGAGACAGGGAGGGAGAGAGTCGAGGAGAGAGGGGGAGAGAGAGACATGAAAAGGAAGAGACAGAGGGAAAGAAAAAGAGAGACAGGGGAGAGAGGCAGAAGCCTGAGGCAGGGCAGTGCAAGTGTTGCCTAGTGACACTGAGATGTCTCTACTCCACTGTGGTAATGCAGAGCCGGCATCGTCGCCAGCACAGCTAGATTATATGCCAGGACTGAAGTAATAAAAGTGCTTAAAGAGAGGAGCACTTCAGCTTAGTATTTTTTTAGATTAAGGTAGTTCCTGGTTTGCTCCTGTCCTAATACAATTTTCTATAAATTGTAAAGATAATGCATGTTGTTGTGAGACACACAGTTACCAAAATATTAAATATAATAAAAACTAGATCACTTGAGAACTTGGTGCCAGATGCTGTGGCTCCCTAAAAACAGCCCTTCCAGGTAGGAAAATCTTCCCTCATTTTCTCAATCGAAAAACAGGTTCAAAGAAAATTCTCAGCGTACACAGCCAACACAAAACCCTGCACCTTCCTTAATCTTACCTGAAATGAGAAGACCTGAGTCATTTGCATAAGTAATTTAACCAGTTACACTTCGCAGAATTCTAAAAATTCACCCCCAAATCTCAAAATCGGTATCATTCAGAAATATGTAAAGGAAGATACAATTATGTGTGCGTAAACTACCATATTAAATACAGTACTGATTTGCATGACTTTGTACTACACTTGGTCTATCTATCTTATCTTTAATTTCAAAGAGCTGAACCACCACAGTCTTCCTAGCAATAGAAAATCCAGGGAGGCTTTAGGCCCCTCTACACAGGGCCATATGGCCGTGGGCAGGCTGTGGAGGAGGGTGGGAGACGGTGCAACTGGAGTCCAGATTTGGCCCCTGAAGCAAACGTGTCAGTAGGACATGGGTGACGATGAGATGGATAATGGTAAGCCCACTACAATCTGTCAACATTTAGGTGGAAGAGCTTCATCAAGTGGTAGCACAGGGGAGCTTCAAAACAGACAAAAGAATCTTCTCTGTTGTCTCTTGAAGCTACACACCTTCGTTACTGACCTCAGCACAGCCAGAACCTTCTCCATTCTGAATGCAAAGAGCACCTCTGTCTGCACCCACTCATGGGGCCCAACCAAGGGCATTTCCCACCCCAACCAGAAAGAGACTTGGTCAGGTACAAAACACTGACCTGAACATGCCCGAAAGTTGGGACTGCTGGCATGTTCTAACCAGCTTAAAGTAAGATTAAAAATTATAATGAATGTCAGCATGTAAATTAAACCATTTGTCACTGCTCGATGAATGACAATGGGAAGTGACAAATGCTACTTTAATGAAATAAATTAGCTCTTCAATGTGGTTTTCACAGGAATCTCATTCTCCAGCTATTTATAAAATTAGGGTAAACTATTAGTGTTTAGTGAAATGACCCTTCATGCAAAGATTCTGCTTGGTACTGCTTTTTATTTACACTTAATTCCAACAAGTTCTCAGTGTTTGGTATGGCTTTTTATGAAAACATTTGTTTTGAGTGTTTACCCTAGATATCCTTTGCAGAGGGTTTATAAGGCAGTTTTTTCCCCCTATGAAACAGTTTTGTCCACCTTCCATCATTTACATCATTCCAAAAGTGAGTATTCATTCCTTTTAGATACACTCAAACATGCAATACACACACAGAGACACACATGTGCATTTAAAAGTTCTCAATCCATAATTTGGCTACTTACAAGCCAGCAGAAATAGGGCAGCCTAAATACAAATAAAGCCTGAGCTCACACAAAGACTTCTGGAAAACAACAGTTTTTTCTTTACTTAAAAATGTCTATGTCATTCATTTGCTTGTAAATATTTATCAGATGACCCCACAGATCCAGCACTGTTTATAGGATAGAGGCCAGCTCTCAGGGAGTCACTGTTCTGGTGGAAGGAGCCAGGAAGGAGGAGGAAGTAGTAAGAAACAATAAAAGAGCAATACTGGTTACTGCCAGGGTTAAGGGGATGGTGCCCTGGAGTTACTACTTCAGATTAAGTCCTCAAGACAACTCTTGAGTTGGTGAAATTTAAAGACAAACGCCCAGAGATTCAGATAAGGGGCAGAGGCAGGAACAAGCCTGGTTGGGCCAAGGGGCCAGGGTACGGCCATCGTCTGTCAGACTGTCATAGTTAAGGAAAAGTCGCTCTTCCTGAATGTGAATCTGATACCTTAAGGTGTGTCCGTGATATGGGTAAGCGTAAGTTAACATTTCAGGAATCCACAATTTGTCAGATAGTTATCTGTACGGCATGAAGACTGTTAAGTCTTTCCCAGCTTTGAAACTCTGGGATTATTCCTCTACCAACAAATGGTCACTCTACAGAAAGCACTTCAGCACAAAGAATTCCACTGGAATGCAAAGGTGGGGCCCTAACTTTACCTGTTTCTGGTAAATATTATTTTTCTAAGTTAATTGAGGCAACAATGGAACAAAATAATGACAAATGTCAGTTAGTCCACTTGGCCAGTTTAACAGTTTAGGCCCGGTAACAACACTCCCCCACCGAGGCTGTCTCATTAATGATGTAAAGGGAAGAATCCAGAGGAAGGAGCAGGACCCCAGCTCTGCCAGGAGCCGAACCCCAGCTCTGCCAGGAGCCGAACGCCAGCTCTGCCAGGAGCCTTCACTGTGACCCTGAAGAAGTCACTTATGTCTTTCTTCAATTTCTTCCTTGGTAAGAAGGAGAGTGAAGTAGTGGCAACAGACCTGAGATTTCCAACAGAGTCTGAAAGAGACTTTCAAGATTTTGAAAGTTTAATAGGAATTATATATTTGCATCTACGAGATCACACAAACTAATTAAGAGTGAAATTTTTCCTCTTCTCTAGAATTATAATCAACCGGGTGTGAGAGCACTGGCCATATTTTATGCTGATCAGAAGTTCTGAGGCAGTGATGTATCTT
This sequence comes from Physeter macrocephalus, assembly GCF_002837175.3. NCBI lineage: Eukaryota > Metazoa > Chordata > Mammalia > Artiodactyla > Physeteridae > Physeter > Physeter macrocephalus. The sequence goes on along the minus strand of NC_041224.1, from coordinate 35,218,921 downwards.
AGATGAATGATTTTAATAATGAAGGAAGAGCCTGGGCACTTGGTCCTGGACCACCAGACGCTGGAAATGAGGTGTAACTGGGAAAACAGCCTGGCCTAGAATGTCTGGTCTTTACGGGGGAACTTCAGAGGGAAGAGCCAGAAAAGGGCCACAGTAAACCCAGCTCAAGTACTGTGCTTCTTACATAAAGGTAATCAGCATTGAAGGGGAGCAGAACATGCCACCCCAAAACAAGACTGCAGGAGTTCAGGACATGCCACCCCAAAATGTGTCACTTTGGTGTATTGACTATCTTGAGCTGAAGGCACTTGAACGGCAGCAGATGCAGGGAGAGCTTCCTCTGAACCCCCTCATCTGCCTGAACACAGAGCCTCCACAGGAACTCAGGGGTCACAGGTCCCCTCCCCGGGAGCTTCACCACCAGGAAGACTGACTCTTGTCACAGGGGAGGAGCCTAGAAGTGGACCCCACCCCCAGACAGACCCTGTCACCAACTGCCACCCTCCCATCCGTCCTCTAAGGGCCACTCATCTTCCCTAAAAATCCTTCCCCTCTCCTAAGAGCTACCTTCCAGTTCTCCTTCACCTGTCAGGACTGTTTTCATGTCTGAATTCTAAGCCACCTCAGGAATTACTTATTTCCCCTGGACATCTCCCATGTGTACATGAGATATGTGTGTTAATAAACTTAGGTTTTTCTCTTGTTAATCTGTCTTTTATTATGGGAGCCTCAGTTAAGAACTCAGTAGGGTAGAGGGAAAATTACTTTTTCTCCCCTACAGCATCAGCCACAGACTTTTTTTAATTCAGGAAGGAACATATTAGCCCAAAACAAGTGTCACTACCCCAGAGCCCCACATCCCCAGAGCCTCTGACATGGCCAGGTTAACTGGCACCCTTCACAGTAACAACAGCAAATCCTATAGTAGGACAGTTCCAGCAGCAGGCCAAAAGCCAAGATTCCTCTTTGCCCTTTGGGGAAAGTTCCGGCATGGGAAAGCCTCTAACCAAGATGAGCTCACGACTCTGCCCATGAAGAGACTCATGGTGGCCCTGTCTTGGTACCTGCACCTTCTGGTCCCTGCATCCTCCTGTCGCCACACCCTCTGGCATGTTCAGCCCAACCTTACGGGATCCCGTAAGGGATCACAACCCGCAGAAGGGAGGCAGCAGAGGAGCAGGTGTGGCTACAATCCCTGCAGGAGTTGGGACCTGGGTGTGCCAAATGGAAGCCAGGCCACACCAGAGAAAATAGCTACTCATCTGACATTAGTCTGTTAACCAGAGACACAGAAAACCTGAGACTCTTATCTCTGCCCTTGACTAAGTTCCCCTCCCTGTTCTCAGTCTCAGTCCACTCAGCGCCCCTGTCTCTGCTGTGCCTACGGCTTCTGGAATCCAGACAATTATGGTTTTTAGAAGCTGAGAGTTATAAATAAAAAGAGCCACACGAAGCAAGTGGTTACATGCACCTACAGCATGCATGGCACAGACAGGGCTTCTTTGAGACTAACGTCTGTGGGGAAACAATACACATGCACAAAGGAAGGGTATTCCCTTGGAGGGAATGCCAGGAGACAGAGCAGGAACTCAGGGAAGGGAGAGACAGCTGGAGGACAAAGTTAAGAAGGGTTCAGTGGCTGGAACTGGATACAAACAGAAATAAAAAGCCTCAGTGACATGTGAGTCCTGTACACACTGATCTTTTCAAGGAGAATACCTACCTCACTGTTAATTAAGAGTCAATCAAGATTTAAGTTCTTGAACCACTTGACATACCAGCATGCAGGCTTCTCGAATGTCCCACTCCCTGGCAATAAGCCCTTGAATCAGTCTTACTGAAGAGGTGCCACTGTTTCCTTGAAACGCTACTGGTTCTCAGGCTGGTTTCAAAGTAAACTTTTCCTTTGTTGATAAACTCAATAACTGACATACTTGAACACCCAATGACTGCCAAAATGATCAGCTAATTGAAGAAAATATTAATTACCACACTGGTTACCATCAACAACCACCACCAATCACTTTCTGGTATTTTTTCATATGTGTGTGTCCATTTTCTTGCAGGCAGGAAGGCTCACAGTTGACAGAAGGAGGTAATTATCCTGCTTGACAAAAGTCTCCCCAAACAGGACTGATGATCAGCCTCTGGCCAGGGGGATTCCAACCGCCTGAAGAAGACGGGGGACCATGCTTTGGTCTCCACCATCAGCTCTATCTCCTCGATCATGGATCTTGCTGGGCTCCACCTGCTCCCCTTCCCTGCACCACGGCCTGGGAAGCCCCACAGGCAGTAAAGGGACCATCACAGGGCTCCCTCACTTGTTTCCCCTCTCAGGTCATAGTCCTTCTTTGGATGCTGATTGTCCATACATTTTGTCTAGTGTTTTCTTTGAGGTGCAAAGGTGAACCTCGTCCCTGTAACTCCACCTTGGTTGGAAGCTGAAGTCCAGGTAACACATTAAGCTACAGCATAGCCTAGAGCCAAGGGTATCAGCTCAGAAGGCAGACAGTTGTGTTAAAACCTGTCGCTTCGCTTTGTCATCTTTTGCAAGTGCCCTTTCAGTCTCAGTTTCCTCATCTGTAAAATGAGGGCAATAATAGTATTTGCCTCTTGGGGTTTTTGTGAGGATGCAGTGAGTCAATACATCTAAGCACTCAGAACAGTGCCTGACATAACAGTATTTGGACCAAACACTGGTGACATCCACCCGTTTTCTTCAGCATTTCACAAGCATATGGGTAAAAACTAGAAAACAACAGATATCTTCCAGCCTGACTTGCTGGAAGACTCAAACAACCAGACAATACAGTCATTCTTTTCTCTTTCTGACCTTCTGCTTTATCATACTCAAGTAAAACTGCATCACAACCCAGCAAGCTCAATATTCTACTGCAAAACCTTGAAAAGCAAACCCTTTTTAAGGATGAACAGAACAAAAACCACTTTTTTGGTCCCCTTACCTGCCACAAATTTCCCTTCTTCTATTGAAAGAAGGCACAAAGCTGATGTACCTGCAGGTGTAGGACTGTATCACCACTCCCGGGGGGGAGCATCAGACAGAGGGAGCCCAAGGACATCCTCACCATGGGCAGCTGAGCCAGCTCAAGCCTGCACTTGTCCCTAGTCAGCGTCAGGGCCCCAGGTGCCCACAGCAGATGGAGTAACATGTCCTCTGTCAACAGACCAGGCATAAACAGTCATGATCACATTCTCTGTGCAGAGCAGCACATTCGAGTGTATATACATCTCCAAGTATGAAAAGAGTGCTGCCCTTCCAAAAGTTTTACCCACTCAAGGAAACAATATGTCACTCCTAAAATATAAAACAGTACCAATAACATGCAACAAGTCACTATTTGGACTTTCAAATAGTCTACACTTCACTGTGAAGTGAAATTGTCTTCAACTAGAATCAGCCCAGAAGATTTCTTTTCCACCTTAGTTCTAGCTTTTTAAACAATGCATGAAGATTAATCAATTTTTCCAAGTTTAAAAGAAGGCATTTTCCACAGACTACTACCCTGTTAACACCTAGAATTTAGAACCTTGGAATTCACAAGTGTTAAAGCAATAAGATGTAAAATTGTGCTTTTACCACTTGCTACACGCAAGTTACGTTTCTAACAGCATATCATCAAATGCACTTAAATTTCATACTCCTGGAGTCATTCCAAATCTAAAAGACAGGAGCACAGTTACACCCATACTTGTATCAACTGACAAGAGCAAAGAGAAGTTAAACACATGAGTTATATACACTGCAACTGGGCACACTGATGTTGAATAGTTTAGGGACAGTAACCATATTGCTGAATCAGAAAGAAGAAAGAAACCCTCCATCAGAAGAATCGTTTACAAGAACCATGTCTCTGACTTGTTGTCATCGTTTTAAATACTTACGTGATCCTGCATTTTCCTGGGGGGCGGAGGGGCTCTAACTACTGTCTGTGAAGACCTACATCCTGATGCATTTGGAACTTCTTGATGGAGCAAAGGAGCAGAAATACAGTCTGTTTCACAACTGGACCATATTTTAAGGGATAAAAAGTTTTTCAATACTTCCTTTTAGGGTGTTTTTATATTAAAATCCTCAGTCCAAAAAAATGCAGTAGTTTACATTTTAGCTTAATCTAAAGAGCTTTAACGTAATTTTTGCCAATTTAAAAACTGTAGTAATGACTACCATTTATTAAAAGCCTACTCTGTCAGGAATCTTACAAACACACTTTTCCATTTAATGTATTTACAGTGCAAATGTGTGCATTTTTCTTTAGAAGGCTCACTATTACTTACCTGTTCATTATACACAACTATTATTAGCCAAAAGGAGACACAACCAAACCCCTTCACCTCTATGGTTGCCTTTCCCTTCTGTTAAATTCCATTCCAAAATAAAAGGTCCTAACACCCTGGCACTGTTGCTGTTTTCAGAGTTCCCTTGGATTTCGACGCTTACATGTTCAGAAAGCAAGAAGAAAGCTGGTGTGGAGGGGATGAGACAGCCCATGCCCATCTGCAGGCATCCATATGAAGGCTCCCAAGCCAGCAGACGGCAGAGAACGTGAGCCTTTGTGGCAACTCGGATTCAGTGAGGATCTCACCACAAAGTCAACTCCTGAGGGTGACTCAAACAGGAGCGTAGCAATGGCCTATAACTTTTAATCCTGCATCTGAAGGAACGCCCGTGACAGAACAGCTAGTGCTGCCCAAGTCCTCGATGAGAACACGGCTGTCTCTACACCCCTGTGCCCCTTCTCCATCAATGCTCTGTCTCTGAATCAAGACTCAGGTTAGAGAAATCTTACTCCATAAACCATAAAATGACCACCAAGCAAGCTTAGAACTGATGTTCCAGTGGTTTAAATCTCTGTTGATAACTGACCTATTCAGGCAAAGTAACTCTAGGTAAACAGAATTTAACATACACTGGGTTGCACAAAGCCTGAATCTGTGGTTCTCAGCATGGCCTGGGAACATGCACATATTCGCCTATCCCAGACCCACCAAATCAGAAACTCAAACACTGGCCCAAGGACAGTAACCAGGGTTTTAACCAGCCCTCCGGGCAACTGTGATCCTCCCAATAATGCTCACCAAAATAGACAGACAGTAGATATTACCCGGGTTGCCGGTTTTTTTTTTTTTTTTTGTGAAATGTGCTTCCTATATCATCTGAATGCTTCTGGGAAAATTATGTTCAGCTTGGCTACCCCTTGAGCATCAGCATGATACAGAGAAAAGCATTTCTGATCAAGGCTCAGAGCAGGTTCTGGGGCAGCACTGAAGGGTGCCATGGTAATCAGTCACCACCTGAACTTCCAAGTTTATTGAGGACGACATAGTTGTGACAGCACCCTGTAAACAAGTGGAATGATTGTGTGAATGGTCACACCCCAGAGCCACCAGGCAGCCTCTGAGGTGAGGGAAGAGGAAGCATGTGTGTCACAAGCAAAACAGCACTCTTGCTACTCAGGAGGGGAAGACCATCTGGGGTGGAACAGTCAACAAAGCCCAGGGTCAGGAACCTTTACACATCTGGGCAAGGGAGAAGGCAGGGAGAGGAAGGAAAACAACAGAAGACATGTTGAAATTGGTTTCTTTTTGAGGTTTTTTTCCCTAGAACCCGAAACAAAAGTAAGAATTATAATCCACTTGTGAAATCAGAGCTGAAGCTCTAAATTAGGAGGAAAAGTGATTTTTCTACAAGTCTCTTGGATTCAAGTGAAAGCAGAAGATTAAACCTATTGCACAGGATTAGATCAGAAATTATGTCCCAGTGACATGTGTTTAGGAACAAATAAAGTTTCTTTCTGATCTAGACAACAGTTGTAGATCTACTAGAACGTTTCTGCAGTAAATGTCTCACAGAGCTGTTCTCTAGCGAAGTGACAGAACGAAAACACCCAGGTGCATTCTGTATTTTCTTGGGCCTGTGACGGTGACAGTGTAGCAACAGCATCCACTCCCGAGAGATACTAGCCTTGCAGAAATGGAAGAGATCTTTAAAAAACTGTGAAGTAAGTTTCAGCATCAAGTTGAGCATTCTTAAGTGAAGTGATGAAGTAATTAAACGGGACTCCCGCTCCTGGTGAAATTAAAAATCAAACTTGTAAGTAAAATTCAGTCAGGAATCTGCAGACAACAGCTCCAGAGGGAGACCCAGTGAGCTAAAAGTGATTGCTACATTTTTAAAGGATTTAAAAAACAAAAAACAAAGAAGAATATGCAACAGAGACTCATGTGGCTGGCAAAGATAAGGCAGAAGGTTGGCCAGCCTAGCTCCAGCCGCAGAGTTTTTCTGTAAAATAGTCACCAATTCTTTAAAACTAAGCGTGGGACATTCAGGGCTGGAGTGGACATCCTGTGCTTGAAACAGATCTGATTTTTGTAAAAGCTGAAACAAGGGAGGCAATTCAGCTAAGAAGTAACACAACTAGAGAAACACAATGATTATGATGGTAGAACAGCTACCTGTGTTCCTGTGTGAAAATAAACTCCAAAGTCAAATTCAGAACACCACCAGCCAAAGCGTAGTCTGGCCTCTCCAAGCAATCAGTTAATCAGCTAATGATAACTAACAGTATGAGCACTTTATAATCACTGCTCAACTTTATTTGGAGATCACTGCAAAAGGAAGTGAAGAGACATAACTAGAGGCTCTAAGAGACTAAGCCATCATCAATGTGAAACTGTGTCTCTGATACCCTCAGGGCCTCCTGAAAGGAGTCCTCCAGAACCTGCACGAGATGAGCCCAGAGGCCTTGCTCTAGAAGGCAGGACTTGGGAGGAGACAGAATATCCAGAAGCAGACAAGGTCCCTTATTTTACAAATTTACCATAGTTCCATTCTTCTAGACTGCTGGACATTTTAGAGCAATCTGGGCTTCTTTCTGCTTCTTCATTTTCCTTTACCTGTAAGTCAGTAAGTCTTGACAGCCAGAGGTCCTACTGTTTCTGGCATCAGACCTCTGTGTTTCCTCTACCTTAACCTATGTTTTCAAATCCGATCAGCTCACCCCTGAATTATTTCAATAGCCTCTTAGCTCCAACTGACCGTGCACACCACAGACCAGAGTGTACCAGATGCCACAGTCAGGCTGTGCCTCGGATGAGCAGACCAGGTTACCAGATGACTCCACGCTGTTTCCTCTGGTTCTGCACAGCTCCACCACTGTTTCAGCCTACGGATGTCACTTATAGCTGCTGCCATTTACTGAGTTTATGTGCCAGGAAAGAGGAAAAAAAATCCATATTCATCATCTCGCTAATCTTCACAACCTCCTAAGGTGTGTTTTATTTTGCTCATTTTGTAGATAAGGAAACAGTTTTAAAGAGGCTAGGTACACAGTCCAGAGTGACACATGGGTAAGGCCAGCAAAGGCCCTTCTAATTCCAAGGATGGGCGGTGACCTTTGCCCTGAGCCACTCCTCAGTCTTTACGTCCATTGCTGTCCAGTATGAGCCCATCCTCCTGCCCAGTTGGATCACCACCTTTCCCAAAGCACAACCTGCATCTCCCATTTCCCTTCTCCCTCTCCCCACAGCCCACAGATCCAAACTGCACCATCTTTCAATACAGGATCAAGCACCACTTCATCCAGAAGGTTCTCTAAAACCTAAGTGACGCCTTTCCCCTCTAACTGTATGCAGCACGAGCCTGCACTTTTCTGCTTCCTTCGTTTCATGGGTTCTCAGATATTCCCGTGAGGCACCATCCAACTGACTACAGTCTGTTGAGAGTGGGACCTGCCTCCAGAAATTCATACCCCACCCAGAACACTGCCTTGCATAAGCTAAGCAATTAATTGCTGAATTACTATCAGCAAGATATTTCCATTCAAAGAAAAAAGATCAAAAGGGGTTCAGTAATAACTAAAAATTACATTTCATTAGTCATTCAAAATTGTTTATGCATCATAATAAAAAATGTATGGGGCTTCCCTGGTGGTGCAGTGGCTAAGAATCTGTCTGCCAATGCAGGGGACACAGGTTCAAGCCCTGGTCCGGGAAGATCCCACATGCCACAGAGCAACTAAGCCTGTGTGCCACAACTACTGAAGCCCGCGCGCCTAGAGCCCGTGCTCTGCAACAAGAGAAGCCACCACAATGAGAAGTCTGTGCACCGCAACGAAGGGTAGCCCACCCGCAGCAACGAAGGCCCAACGCAGCCAAAAATAAATAAATAAATAAATTTATTTATTTTTTTTAAAAAGTATTCCTTATTTAGCTTTATTTAATAAGAGGCTATTATTTTTCGGTACAAAACTTTTATCAAAACCCCTATACAACAAAGGCATCATCTATCACCTCTGTTTTGCCACAATGGAACTGCATTAGCCAACAAAACACAGACAAGATTTTCTCCACCGACTCAAGAATCTGAAGCTAGCCAATTGCTCTGAAGAGTAATAGACGTTATTATTCTCTAACATTCCCAGGGAGAAACCCCTCAACTAAACCATGATAAATATCATAAAATAAAAAGAATCCAAAGAGAGGAGTGCTTTCCCTTCCAGTTGGACATAATAAATGACAACTGTGACAATAATCTCTTTGGTGAAGATTTATACTCATTGAATATCCATATCAGTGACCCACTGACAAAGGGGAGATGATCATAGCATGCCTCCCTTCACCTCCCCTGGCAGCCTGTCATTTCAAGCTGGCCTCTGCTGGAAGGAGGGCTCCCACAGACCTGCTACAATCAGCGCTTATCGCTGCCCAATAGAAGTAACTCTTTAGTCTCCCTCCCTCCTCTCCCAGTTGTTCTCCCCCTTCCTCTTTTCCTGTCCTCCTCTCCCTGCTCCCCTGTCCCTCACCATTCTCTCTCATCTTCTGTCCTGGGATGGGGTTCTCAGTCCAAGTTAGCCAACTTATCTTCAGGGCCCATTAGGTTCACTGCAGAATTTTTTCCTTCTGTGTTTTCATTGCAATGATTATTTCTAACATTAATATAACTATGTTCCAGCCCACCTGGATGGCCGCCTTGTAACCATCTCCCGCCCTGTGATTTCCACATCAGGTGTGCACAATTGCACAAGCAGCTTCACCTGCCAAGGTGGGTGGGGAGCGAGGCATAGGGGACAGGAGGATGTCTGCTACCACATTCAAGGTGTAGGCAGCGCAGTTTTTCCACAACATGTCATTTAAATTCACAGATTACATAATTTTGTTACTAACTTGTAATTTGCTTTGGATCTATAGTTACAGAGGAGCTACAAGCATTATGGGATACACATTTGGTTCCACATTCACAGTGTTATCAGCAACATAATACACTTCACAGCATATCACACCCTGCCTCTACACCACAGCTAACTATGCATCCTTTCCTCCACTAAAATTCCCAAACTCCATCAGGGCAAGGGTTCCCATTCCAGCCAGCCTGGGGCTCTGCATGGCATGGGCACTCAGGAATGACTGTTTCAGAGTAGTGGATCTGCCCTGCTTTTACACTGTCTGGGATCAGCTCTTTCTGGAAGCCATGCCTTCCAGTGATGACCATAATAGCCCATACCACACTAGCTCAGACTGGCAAGAACAAACAATGGCTTTTTCTTAGATAGTCAAATGATTAGACAAGAAAGGTGGCATCATTTTCATGACAGTTTGGCAAGTAAAATTGCGAACACTTTTATAGTATTTCTTCCACACTCTCTTGCCCAAAGTGAGTACTGCCAGATTCTTACTGAGAATTCAATGAAGGAAAAGCTATTTTTCCATTATTTGCCACTTTTTCGAGTATCACAACAGTGAAGAATGTGAGTTTAAATGTATACAGTATCACACTTTGACAGAGTGAACACTTTGTAAATCAAATTTTACCATAGTGATTCACAGCTTACCATGGACAAAACTTCCCAATAATCCCCAAGACAGATCATAGATGAGCACTCTTTTTAGTATAACTTCTACTCATCTAATAGGTACAGATATACTTTTTCTTTCATAAATCTCCAAAAGGGCTGTAGGTGAGGGTTAAATGTGTGAATTCAGATGAAAAAAACAAACAAACAAACAACAGCTCCCTCAGGCTCCACAGGTAAACATCTGGAGAGCTACCCTCTCAAAGACCAGAGTAGTCAGGAAACTACTCTCCCCAATGTTAGACTAAATAACAGCCAATCACATTAAGACTAAATAAGTAACCAAGAGACTGAGGTATCTAAGAGCAGAAAAAGCACTGGAGTCCAGATGTCCTATCTCCCTGGATTTTCTACAAACAGGCCATTCTGTCCAAATACTGAAAAAGTAGAAAGACAGAAATGTTTTCAGAAAATGGTACAATCAACCCATAAATGAAAGGTACCAACTATTATCTTCCCACAACTAAACAGCCAAGAATAAATTGGGAAGTACATATTGTTTATTAAAAATAACTATTCAGTTGTTTTATGTACACATAAAATCAAATGAAAAAATTTAGTAGATGATGCTTTGGAAAACAATATTTCAAATAATGGTAACAGTGAAATAGAAAATAATTCCTTAGGTGACAGCCTCACACAGCATCTGACAAACTAAATTTCTCTGTCTCAAAGCCAAGCTTGTTAACTGAAAAATAGGAAAAAAGCATCGGCCGTCCTAACAAGTTGTCATCAGGAAAGTACAGCTGACATTTGTTTCATCTTCTTGATGGGATAAGCAATATATTCTTTTCAAGGGATGCTAATTAAAAAACACAAAATCTGCCCGAATATGAACGTTATTAGGCTTCTATTAACAAACACACACACAAATCTGGCATAACCACCAAGGTTTTCATGCAGGCTCTCAAAAATCATGGAGTGTGTTATATGTACAATTCTTGAAACACTCAAAAGCCAGGTATCTTGAAGTTGCTCTGATACTGAGGTTTCATTTCATGCAGACAAAGTGGAAGCCTCACTGCTCAGTGACCTCTCAGTATTTGATGCTTTATACATGCCAAGTCTACTACTAAATCTTATTTGTTTGATATGATTCCATTTGTCACAGAAGAGATTCATTTAATTCAATATGCTAATTCCTTGCTTTCACCATCATGGTGGGAATGGCATCCATATACAGAACAGGGAGGGAAGATTCAGGAGAGTTGGTCTGTTGCTGGTGCTCAGAAACCGACATTATCTGTTTGCCAGGCCTGGCTTCGAGAAAACAGGCATGAGAATGGAACTAAAGGGACTCACTCCATCTAATACTGTCATGTTCTCAACTTTATCTTGTAAAAAACACCAGAGCATAATGTTGCAAATACTAATTTGAAACTCAGAATTACTTAGATGGTATCAAGGTTTGAGTGAGTACAATTCATATTATATATAAAATAATTAGCAAGACTGTGACTGCTTCTATAAAAAGTAAATAAAATTCTCATTTGAGTGTCACATATATTAACTGACATTTCCAAATACCAGCAATAATTAGCACTAACTCAAACTGTACAAACTTCTTGGCCTGATCAAGACAGACTTTTTTTTTTTAGAAAAGAAGGGAATGGTGAATTTTATGATATGTGTTCTTTACCACAAAAAAAGGAAGGTGGCCATAAGGGAGGGAACTGGGACCAGCAACTACTTGTGCTTAAGACTCTTCTAGGATTCCAGGTCAATCTGTTTGCAAAACAGAGAGAGGACTATGGTGATTTCAACAGTGACCTCTCCTTAAAAGACAGCAGCAGGGGTCTCAGAAGGTCAATGCTCTTTCCCATGGGCACATGTGAACCTTGCAATGACACAGGTGTGCATATTCAGAAAGGAGAAAAGAGCACATGCCTTAGAGCCCTGAAATCTGAGAGGAGGAGGAGGGTCCCAGAGGGATGATGCACGAAGGGCAATCCATGACAGTGGGAAAGACCAGCTGTCAGAGCATGGAATGAAGGGCACACTTATCCTTTTCTACCCATAAGCACTGCCACGCAGAGGCCACGCCCTCTCCAGGCTGAGGGGAGGCTCGGGGCAAAGGCACTGCAGGGCACATTTCCCTCCAACCTGATGACAGACTCAGAATGTGCACCCAGCAGGTTCTTGGTACTGGGAGAACTCAATTGGGGCACAAACGCACCAACTTCCAGTGCCATTTTCAGAAATACACGACAGTACAATACAGTCTTCTCCTACCCATTCCTCGTCTCTACTGCAGTAAAAGCTGAGTTAGCATTTTTATCAGGCACACTTTATCAGACTCTGAACGATTTTGCATTTTTGTCCTTTCAAGCATTCCCCTCCCCTAACACGATGTTATTTCTGGAAGCAGATGTGCTCATTCCCAACACGGCTCACAAGCCATGTGCCCAGCTGCCATCAGCTGTGACAACTTCAGAATGCACATTTGTCTGATACAAAAATAATGGAGATTTTAAAAATTTAATTGCCATATACGTTTGTTGGTCCATAGTCTAACTATGCTATTCTATTCCAAATACACTAGTACCTATCAGTGTTCAACATTCGTTTTATCCAATAAGTTTGTGAAATGGACTCCATACACTACACTATGAAGGCATTTATTCATAATTACCATCATTAGCCATGACAGTGTTGTAAAGCAGATGCTGATTCACCACAGATTAAATCATGTTTTAGTACTAACTGTATTTAATCATAAATGACTTTTTTTTTTTTTTTTTTTTTTTTTTTTTTTGCGGTACGTGGGCCTCTCACTGTTGTGGCCTCTCCCGTTGCGGAGCACAGGCTCTGGACGCGCAGGCTCAGCGGCCATGGCTCACGGGCCCAGCCGCTCCTCAGCATGTGGGATCCTCCTGGACCGGGGCATGAACCCGTGTCCCCTGCATTGGCAGGCGGACTCTCAACCACTGCACCACCAGGGAAGCCCAATCATAAATGACTTTGAAGACTCTATTCATGTGCTGAAAGGCAATGTTAAGAAGTGGCTGGGACTGTCCACAAATTTCTACTCTCTCTAACCCCAGTCTTCTCATCTCTAGTTTCTTCAATAATAATGCTTCTATCTCATAAGGCTGCCATAAGAATTAAATGAGCTAGCATGTAAATTACCCAACAGAATGTACCAGATAAGCGTTTGTTTCATTTTACTTTCTTTCCAGTTTACTAAAACCAGATGCTATTATTGAGACTAAATAATAACAAATATGATGGAACAGAATATCACAAATAGAGATCCACTTCCAGTTAAAGTCTATGTTCCATTTACGTAAGATTTTAGAAACTGTTAAATGGTACTTGATCTATATATAATCTATATATTTTTTCATTGATTGTGATATTGTATATGCTTCTCAAACTGCTCAAAATGTTTAAAGTTGAACAAATCACTCCTGTACCCTGGGTGCACCTATCAGCAAAAGATGAAATGCTTACATTTCATAGATGAGCAAATTCCAGTAAGGATGCACCCAGTAGTATTTAAGAATCCTTTGATGATGTGAAACCGAACCATCTTTTGACATATTACTGGTACCTATCAAGGAGAATGGTCTCCAGTTAAATGAATACATCACTAGATTTAGAACACATACAGAGTTTCTCACCAATTCATCAGGATTAGCAATGATTTTTTTAAGGTAAAAAAAAAAAAATCAGGATTATAAGTAGAAATTAATAAACGCAAAAGTAAATTTGAAAAATTAATCACATCAAGTCAATTCCATTTTCTATGTGCCCCTAACAGTCTATACACCTGTTTTTTACACTTTGTCACATCAGTTGCCAATGTGTTCTCCAAATGTGGTGAGAGTTTAACGAATTAAAGAAGCTTGGATTCATCTTTGTTAACACCGTGCTTGGGACAAAGCTCTGTGAAAGTCTGTCAAGGAATAAATGGCCATTGAAAGGGTTTACAGCCATTAGCCCTGTAGCTACAAAAAGTATAAAACAAACTCCTGCCTTCCAGGTACTGTTATTGTGTTACTGTCAATTTCTCCTTTTATGTCTGTTAACATGTGACAGTAACACAGTAACAGTAGGAGACTTTAATACCCTACTTATATCAAGGCACAGATCATCCAGAGAGAAAAATCAATATGGAAACACAGGCCTTAAATGACACATTCGATCAGATGGACTTAATGGATATTTATAGAGCATTCCATCTGAAGGCAGCAGAATACACATTCTTTTCAAGTGCACATGGAACATTCTCCAGGATAGATCACATGCTGGGCCACAAAGCCAGCCTCCATAACTTTAAGAAAACTGAAGTCATATCAAGCATCTTTTCCAACCACAACGCTATGATACTAGAAATCAACTACAAGAAAAAAACTGCAAAAAATATAAACATGCAGAGGCTAAACCACATGCTACTAAACAGCCAATTGATTACTGAAGAAATCAAAGAGGAAATAAAAAAAATACCTAGTGACAAATGAAAATGAAACACAACAATCCAAAACCTATGGGATGCAGCAAAAGCATTTCTAAGAGGGAAGTTTGTAGTGATACAAGCTTACCTCAGGAAACAAGAAAAATCTCAAACAAACAACCTAAACTTACGCCTGAAGCAACTAGAGAAAGAATAAACAAAACCCAGTTAGTAGAAGGAAAGAAGTCATAAAGATCAGAGCAGAAATAAATGAAATAGAAACTAAAAAAAAAAAAACACAATAGAAAAGATCAGTGAAACTAAAGTCTGGTTCTTTGAAAACATAAACGAAAATGATAAACCTTTAGCCAGACTCATCAAAAATATAGGGGTGGAAAGGCTCAAATCAATCAATAAAATCAGAAATAAAAAAGGAGAAGTTACAATGGACACCACAGAAATACAAAGGATCAGAAGAGAGTACTACAAGCAACTATACACCAGCAAAATGAACAACCTAGAAGAAGTGAACAAATTCTTAGAAAGGTACAATCTCCAAAGACTGAACCAGAAAAAAACAGAAAATATGAACAGACCAATTACTAGTACTGAAATTGAATCAGTAATTTAAAAAACTCCCAACAAACAAAAGTCCAAGACCAAATGGCTTCACAGGTGAATTCTACCAAACATTTAAAGAAGAGTTAACACCTATCCATCTGAAACTATTCCAAAAACACCACATAGGAAGGAACACTATGAACCCATTCTATGAGGCCACCATCACCCTGATACCAAAACCAGACAAAGATATCACCAAAAAAAGAAAATGATAGGCTAATATCACTGATGAACATAGATTCAAAAATCCTCAATAAAATACTAGCAAACTGACTCCAACAATACATTAAAAGAATCATACACCATGATCAAGTGGGATTTATCCCAGGGATGCAAGGATTTTTCAATGTCTGCAAATCAATCAATGTGATACACCACATTAACAAATTGAAGAATAAAAACCTTATGACCATCTCAATAGATACAGAAAAAGTTTTGATAAAATTCAACATCCATTTATGATTTTAAAAAAAAACTCTTCAGAAAGTGGGCATAGAAGGAACATACCTCAACATAATAAAGGCCATACATGACAAACTCACAGCTAACATAATTCATGGTGAAAAGCTGAAAGCATTTCCTCTAAAATAGGAACAAGACAAGGATGCCCACTCTCGCCACTTTGATTCAGCATAGGTTTGGAAGTCCTAGCCACAGCAATTGAAGAAAAAGAAATAAAAGGAATCCAAATTGGAAAAGAAGAAGTAAAACTGTCACTGTTTACAGATGACATGATGCTATACGTAGAAAATCCTAAAGACACTACCAGAAAACTACTAGAGCTCATCAATGAATTTGGTAAAGTTGCTGGATACAATATACAGCAATCTGTTGCATTTCTATACACTAACAACAAAATATCAGGAAAAGAAATTAAGGAAAAATCCCATTTACTATTTCATCAAAAAGAATAAAAGACCTAGGAATAAACCTACCTAAGGAGGTAAAAAACCTCTACTCTGAAAACTATAAGACACTGATGAAAGAAATCGAAGATGACGCAAACAGATGGAAAGATATACTGTGTTCTTGATTGGAAGAATTAATATTGCTAAAATGACCATACTAACCAAGGCAATCTATAGATTCAATACAATCCCTATCAAATTGCCAATGGCATTTTTCACAGAACTAGAACAAAATTTGTTTTTTAATTTGAATGGAAACACAAAAGACCACAAATAGCCAAAGCAATCTTGAGAAAGAAGAACAGAGTTGGAGGAATCATGCTCCCTGACTTCAGACTATACTACAAAGCTATAGTCATCAAAACAGTATGGTACTGGAATAAAAACAGATATACAGATCAACGGAACAGGATAGGAAGTCCAGAAATAAATCCACGCACTTATGGTCAATTAATCTATGAAAAAGGAGGCAAGAATATACAATGGAGAAAAGACAGTCTCTTCAATAAGCGGTACTGGGAAAACTAGACAGCTACATGTAAAAGAATGAAATTAGAACATTCTCTTAACACCATATACAAAAATACACTCAAAATGGATTAAAGACCTAAATGTAAGACTGGATACTATAAAACTCCTACAGGAAAACATGGGCAGAACACCCTTTGACATATATCGCAGCAATATCTTTTTGGATCTGTCTCCTAGAATAATGGAAATAAATACAAAAATAAACAAATGGGACCTAATTAAACATTAAGCTTTTGCAGAGCAAAAGAAACCATAAACAAAACAAAAAGACAACTTACTGACTGGGAGAAAATATTTGCAAATGATGCAACTGACAAGGGATTAATTTCCAAAATATACATACAGCTCATACAGCTTAATATTAAAAAAAAACCCAATCAAAAAATGGGAAAGATGCTCAACATTGCTAATTATTAGAGAAATGCAAACCAAAACTACAGTGAGGTATCACCTCACACCAGTCAGAATGGACATCATGAAAAAGTCTACAATAATAAATGCTGGAGAGGGTGTGGAGAAAAAGGAATCCTCCTACACTGTTGGTGGGAATGTAAACTGGTGCAGCCACTATGAAAAACAGTATGAAGGTTCCTTAAAAAACTAAAAATAGAGTTACCATATGATCCTGCAATCCCACTCCTGGGCACACATCTGGAAAAGATGAAAACTCTAATTTGAAAAGATACACATACCCCAAAGTTCACTGCAGCACTATTTACAATAGCCAAGACATGGAAGCAACCTAAATGTCCACTGACAGATGAATGGATAAAGAGGATAAACACACACACACACACACACACACACACACACACACACACACACACTGGAATATTACTCAGCCATAAAAAAGAATGAAATAATGCCATCTGCAGCAGCAACATGGATGGACCTAGAGATTATATTTAGTCAGACAGAGAAAGACAAATATCACATAATATCACTTATACGTGGAATCTTTAAAAATGATACAAATGAACTTATTTACAAAACAGAAATAGACTCACAGACATAGAAAACAAATTTACAGTTACCAAAGGGGATAGCGGTGGGGGGGGGGGAGATAAATTAGAAGTTTGGGACTAACATATACACACTGCTGTATATAAAATAGATAAAGAAGGCATGACAGATGAATGGATAAAGAGGATAAACACACACACACACACACACACACACACACACACACACACACACACTGGAATATTACTCAGCCATAAAAAAGAATGAAATAATGCCATCTGCAGCAGCAACATGGATGGACCTAGAGATTATATTTAGTCAGACAGAGAAAGACAAATATCACATAATATCACTTATACGTGGAATCTTTAAAAATGATACAAATGAACTTATTTACAAAACAGAAATAGACTCACAGACATAGAAAACAAATTTACAGTTACCAAAGGGGA
>NC_041224.1:35147577-35201054 GCF_002837175.3 Physeter macrocephalus | reverse complement strand
TGTATACACACACACACACACACACACACACACACACACACATATACATGAATCACGTTACTGTAATCTGAAACAAACACAACATTGTAAATTATCTTTACTTCAATTTTTTAAAATGGTTATTTTAAAAAAGTGGATCACAAACCTACTACTTATTTGCTTCTGAAAAGCCAGGTATGGGCAAAACACACTTCCTCCAGACCCTTTCAGACTTTTTTAGAGGCTGTTTTACACATCCAGCTTCCCCCATGACACAAGGAGCAACAAAGGATTCATTAGGAACCCGTGGAAGGTGAGGAAGTAAATATCTTCCTCTGGGGAGGCATTAAATATCTGTACCAAGAGCCCTGAAAATCTGCATACTTTCCAGACCAGTAATTATACTATCATTTTTATCAAAGAAATCATCTGCCATATAGGAAAAAAAGCATATTTGATTACAGGTTGTTAATATAAGCAAAAAACTCACTGTAGTATTGAGAAGTACTGTTACTTTTTTAACAGCAGACAAGTGGAAGAAGAGCCCATGGATATACTTTCATAATGGGGAGAGGACTGTGCCGAGAAACCATGTCTACGAATCTAGGACGAAGCACTATGTAATCAAAAAACAAAACAAAACAAACTTCAGAGGCATTAAGGAACTTCAGCTGGAGGTGGATGCCCGTCATAAGCCAATGACAAGAGCTGGACTCCTCCAGCCTGTCCACCACCCTTGGTGGTGCACCAGTAGGAAGCTGGGGGGAAGGTCTTGTCCTGTGCTCTGCTTCTTGGAGGTATCCAAACGTGAAAAATGGGAGGAAGGTCAAGAAAGGAGCTGGGGAGGCAAGATGACCCTCCCGGAGCTCAGCATCCACTGACCAGGCCACTGGATGTGTGCTGCTCTTGGGCAGTGAGGAGCCGTCTCAGGAGAACCCATCCAAGTGACCATCCTGGGGAGTGGCTGAACACTGCAGACTGTTCCCCTAACATACGCCACCTCCCTGGAGCCCATTTCTCCAAAGCACACAACCAAGTCTTGTTCCAGGTCTGCAAGGTTCCATAGTAACTGCTTCAGGGCCCCGATTCAGGATTTTTTCAGA
Organism: Physeter macrocephalus; assembly: GCF_002837175.3. Lineage (NCBI taxonomy): Eukaryota > Metazoa > Chordata > Mammalia > Artiodactyla > Physeteridae > Physeter > Physeter macrocephalus. The sequence goes on along the minus strand of NC_041224.1, from coordinate 35,199,972 downwards.
GTCAAGAATACATCAAGCTGTCAAGAAGCCAGTACAACAGAAGTGGGGCAAATATGAGGTAGAGGCTGAGCTGAGGAAGAAAGCTGGCAACTGGCCACACAGACACTGAGGCACCAGGGTGCCAGTCGGATAGCCGCCATGGGCAGCACATGCATGTCTCAGAAAACCATCAGAGGGGTTCCTGCATGCATGTGTGTGCACACCACACATGTGCACATTCCCTCACACACCCCAGACACACATCACTCGCACACCTTCAAGTACATGCACACATGCATAACCTAGACACACACCAGCCTAGAAATTGTCAACCTTCAACCACAAGCTTTGCGTTTTTCTCACATCACTTCTCTTGTCGTGTTACATCAACACTGAGAGACATCTAACGTGGTAATGTCTGACACCCAGGGAAGCCTCCATCTCTTAAGCAGAACTGTAGTCCCAAGTCGGTTTCATTTAGATGTTCCTCACAATCTCCTAAATGCCAGTCTTTGCCTCATGGTACATCAGTCTACACTGACAAAGTTTCGCAATCCAGTAAAACTAACAGGTCTCAAAGCTGCAGAAGAAAACAGGAGGGCTGCTCAGCATACGTGGAATGTGCGTTTCTCTTATTTCCATAATGCCACCTATCATGAGGTAGAAAGCAGCGGTTGGACGTTTCTGGAAGGCAAAACATCTTGCCATCAGAGGGCAAAGCACTTGAAATCTTACCTTCTGAATGAAATAAAAGAAACCTAACATTGGTGGCCAGAGACAGCCAGCATGGGCACATAGCCACCTGATTTCCACAACAGCCCAATGAAGTGGATGCTGGTAGCTACGTTCTACAGCTGAAACACCAACTTGAGAGTTCTGCTACAGTAGGAAGAAACAAAGGCATCTCTGGAGATGATTTTAATTGGGACTTACAACACTACAGGATTCCAGCTAGACGTTTACTGGAGCATGTTTTGCAAGGTGCAATGCACAGAAAAACATTACCAACCTGAGTACAAGCTACCGCTGCTCTGCAACAAGGAAATGACAGTAGGAGAAGATCATGGATAGAACACTGCAAATATTCAAAAGGAAGGATACAATGCAACAAAAGAGTCTTCTGTCAGTTACAGTTTATTTAAATTATTAAAAAATAGATAAAATGACAGCATACATATTTCTGGAGATTTTTCTTCTGAATTCTCTAATATGCCAGTACTCAGAAAAGTACAGGGAATAATTTATAAGGATAAACTTGATGAGGCAGTATGTTGATGTGATAAGAAAATGGTAACAATTAGTTAACTATTTTATTTAAACATTTCCTAGGAGTTCAAATAAAAATAAATTTGTCCCACTAGCTTTGCACCACTTCAGATGAAAAAAACAAGGTTATTACCATAGCACAGAAAAAAAGCTGATATAGCTCAAATCAGATCTCACAAAGGGGTCCAACAGGTTATGGTTCCTTCATTATGTTTACTCTAGTTTAAAAAAAAAATAGTTACACCAACTGCTCTTTTGCAGTTTTGCTGGTAGAGACCCAACGAATTATCACTGTGGAAACAAGCCTGCGGTGAGGGCGGGAAACCTGTATGCACGGAGGGTTTTATAAAGAAGTTATTTCACCTAAGTTTATTTTTCATTGTGTAATAAAGAGCTTCCAGATAGACTGCTCCATCTCCACAAAGAATGTGAAGTGGCATTCATCCTAGTATTCTATGAAAAGGCACAAGTAGGAAGGAAAACAGAGAATAAGCAAAGTACAAAGCTGATCAGACTAGATGCTAACAGATACGTTTAAATGAAGGGACTCCGAGAGCTGGGGCAGCCTGGCTTCCCACAAACTGAGGCAGTGCTAGCCATGTGGTGCGAGCACCTGTTGCTGTACTGATGCTGTGCCACAATTTAGGAGCAAGCATCCTAAGCACCAGCACCCTTCACATTCGCAAAATCACCTGCTTTGAAACCTGCACAAACTGAGTTCACTCTGCAAGGAAGAGCCACTGTCATAGTCTCTCCCATTGGTGGTGAGTATAAGCACACCAGGCTCTGTCAGGAAAGAGATAATGCAGCCAAACGGTGGTAAATGCATTTCTACAAAACTACTTCAACCCATTTCCCAGTGGAGAACAATGGGATCTGCCTCGAGGACCAGGGGTCAGGTACTCACTGCAGACCAGCAAACAGGGACCCCTCACTCCCACAGTCAGGGCTCCCTGAACTGACCCATGTGAATTAACCAGCCAGCCTCTCCAAAACAGAAAAAGTACCACTTCCTTCTCCTCAACCCTTAACTGCCCCAGCTCCCAAGGCCCACTGTCCTCAGTGGCTGCCAGCAGAGTCAGCAGTCACATGGAGATGGGGGTTGGAGGCATGCTCCTGCCCTCGTGCTGCCACAGGACAAGCATTGGTTAGCGTCCTTTCCTTCTCCTTCTCTCTGGTCTCTATGGACATCACAATGAAATCAACCCAGGCTGCTGTCTGCACCAGAGACACAAAGACACATGCACTTCCAAAACAGTCACCACCCTAAACTCTGCTTCACGATCCTAAAACCCACTCTCTGGGAACGTTCCATTTCCTTAATTCAGGAATAACCACAAGTCATGTAGGCTCCAATACAACCAAAGAAGGACGTCTGGACACCCGCACAGACTGTACAAAATTTAACTGCAAGTTCTTACCTGTAATTTAAACAAACAGTCATTTCTCAGAAACGTGCCTGTTTTAATGAGTTACATTTCAGGCTGAAAAAGCACACACACACAAACCATCTGAGAAAAACAAACTGTGTTTTTTTCCCTGTGAATAAAGAAACTTGCTGGATTCGTCATCCATCTCCTTCTGATAAGAGAGAAAACACAGAGAAATATTTTCTGTTAAAACACTGATTTGAAGACAGACGACAGTTTTTTCCCCTAGTCCTCCTGGAACTTAATATCTATAATGGCTATTTAAAAACAGTGTACATGAATTTAGAAAAATGTTATTTCTTGGCATCTTTATTTTTGGTTTCCATACTGGTAGACACCAAAGCCCTTAAAACAAATGTTTTTTCATTTGGGAAATGTGATTTTTCTGGTCCTAAGTCACAAAATGCTGCAACTACTAGGATGATGACGAGGGTCATGGCTGTGCAGAAACTGAGGTGTTGAGTGTTTATTATCTGACTAAACTGGGCTAAGAACTTTACCTGCGTTATCTCATTTAATCCTCACAACAATAAGTAAGCATCATCATCATCCTCATTTACATATAAGTAAACTGATGCTCAGAAGAGAAACTCCCTTGCCTGAGTTCCCACCACATTATGGGCAGAATAGGTATCTGGACCCTATGCTCCTATTTCATCCCCACCAATTCTGAGCAACAGATTACATCTTAAAGGGTGCTCTGTTCTGCCTTTTCATTATGTTCTACTAAAGGGTGAAAAAATCGCTAAAAATCTTACTGTTATATTTATCAACTGACTTCTAGTTCTGGCCCAATTCAGGAAGGGGCATATGACACTGCTTTCTTTCCCTCTCCAAGAGACCCTAACCAATTCCAAACATCAATAGAATTAACAGAACAGAAGAGAGATTTGTTTTGCCCTGACTTTCAAGAGTCATAAAGGGGAACTTTTTAAACTGAAAAGTCTTCCTGCCAGTGTCTTGCTCAACTACAGCCTAGTTAAAAAGGACAAAAATGAAGGAGAGGGTTACCATCTCCTGGAAGTAATAAAGCTATAGAACAATGTTCTTTATTTCCTGTCTGGCATAAACAGGTGTCTCCATAGGCAAAGGATTATCGGCTGGAATGCTTTGAGCACTTTTTGTTTGTTTGTCTGTTTTTTGTTTTTGAGCACTTTAAAATGTGTCAGAGACACTGCCATCTAAACCAAAACTTGAGACACACATATCTAAGAACCCAACGACTCTGCATGCGACCCAGTTGTGCCAGACCTGACAAGAAGACTTGCAAACCATTCATCGCCCCTTCAACCTGGGGGTGAGACCTCAAACATTCAACAGTGGTGACAATTCCTCCTCTACAACTTCACAGTTTTAATGTAGTATTAAAGACAGGAGAACATCTCAAAGATTTGGGAGAAGGAGATTTGTTTGCAGTTCTCAGCTCTGTGCAAACCCTTCTCTCTCCTCCACCAAGACCACCCCTGTCTACCACGGCAGGGGGACCTGGTGCCCCTGATGATGATTTTCCAGGGAAAAAGCAAAACACCCACAACACTTAGTACAAAGTGAGAACAAAGTTTAACCCATTTAATGTTTTCTATACTTAATGCTATTGTTTAAATTCCATTGAAAAGCAGTGTGTACACGCATGCGTGTATCAGGATCTAGTCTCCAGGCCCATCAGAGGCAGGACAAGAAAGGTTCCCTGGCTTATTTCCGCTGAATCAGCTCATAACGAACCAGATCTTGAGGGCCTGCTAGACACTTCCCGCCTCAACACCCCGAGTCTTCGGTCTGGGAACACGAAGTCAGTGACAACCATCCTGGCCACTTAGAATCAGAGGACAGAACCACAGGGCACTAAACGCAGGGGAAGAGGCGTGCAGGGTTATGAAAAGCTTACTGATCTGTAACTCCCTCCTGCCCAGCTTCTTGGCTAAGAGAAAGCAGAAACGGCATTAAACATCTACTTTCCCTCCAGGGGCTGGGCTCTTTTTCTGCTCAGGAGTCACATACACCTTATGCTCAAAAGCATGGCTGATTATCTTACGACCTATACAAAGTACTTTCAGAATTTACTTTAAATCTTCAGAATGGGGACTACATCTAGCTATCTCCCTCAAAACGCCTCCTGTCTTACGGCGAAAAGAAAAATCAATTGAGAGAGAGATCAAACAAAGGCCATAAAAAACACCCCGCAATTTAAACATTAAAATTTAATAACACACTTTAAGAGGAATGAAGTTGCGTTCCCAAACCTGAAAAAGGCAGGCAGCCTCCGGTGGCAGAGGCATGGGCAGCACAAACGGCTATCCTCTGATTACCCAGGTCAAATAACGGCTCAAAATTCCTTCCCCCAAAGCTGCTGGCTCCCTTCGCGGTTTGGGATCAGCAGGAGATGCGAGAGCACCTCGTGTGGGCCGCCCAGCCGCCAGCGCCGGCGCCCCCACACACACACCTGGCGCTGCACCTGCGCGCCCGGCCCTCTCACGCGCCCCCCACGGCCCGCACCCCCACACACACAGGTGCCCCCCAGGAAAGCAGAAGCGGAAGGTGGGACGCAGGGCAGGTGCTCACCTGGCGACGACGCCGACTCTCCACTGGGCTCCCTCACGCCGCAGGGCAGACACCTGAGCCCACGTCCAAGGAGGTCCCTACGCAGGGACCTGACGGTGGGTCTCCCCATGGCTCACTGGGTCTACGGACCTCAGCCGGCCACGTCCCTGGGGGCGAGGAGCTGGGCGCCAGAAGACTGCTGACGGACGGTGGTCCCGGCAGACGGTTGAGACCCGCGGACGCCGACCACTCTGAGAAAAGGTGCAGGCGTGGGCCTTGTTCTTTCACCTCCAGGGAGGCCAGAAGGCTCACCACACGTCCTCACAGGGGGTTAAGATCCTACTTTCTCTCAGAGTACCGCGCTGCAATCGCGGAGCAAGCAATCCCGCGAGTTCATTCAGCAGGGACGCACAACGCAGACAGAATAGGTGGGCATGTGAGCCCCAGTGCGCATGCTCCGAGAATACAAGGCGCACATGAGTGGCGGAGGGCATGCCGGGAGAACAGATGGGCTCGCGAGCCCCAGAGCGCATGCTCGGGGTAATACAAGGTGCACGTGAGAAACGGAGGGCATGCCCGGAGAGTGGAGAGAGCACCTGAGAGGTGGGTGGTTGGATAGGAAATTCTGCAGGCTTTCAGGTGTATGGGGTCCAGTGCAGATAAGGAAAGGCCTCATGCATTATAGTTGTTGTGGACTGAATGTGCGTCCCCCAAACGCATAGGCTGACCCCTAATCCTTAAGGTATTAGGAGGCGGGACCTTTGGAGATGATGAGGTAATGAGGGTGGAGCCCCATGATGGGACTAGTGCCCTTATAGAACGGACCCCACAGACCTCCCTCCACCTATGAGGGCACAGAAGACGCCGCCTATGAACCAGGAAGTGGGTCCTCGTCAGACGGAATCTACCAGTGCCTTGATCTTGGACTTCCAGCCTCTAGAACCCTGAGAAATCAATGTCTGTTGTTTAAGCCCCCAGTCTATGGTGTTGTTACAGCAGCCCAAACAGACTGAGAAAATAGCCTGAGAAGTGAGAGGATGAGAATAAATCTTCTTCTGGCTTCAGCCAATAAGAGAACTTGGGAGAAGACTGACAAGACCATCTTAGAAATTTCCAATCTAAATGTAGAGGGAACTAAATAGCACATATGCAGAAAATGGCAGGTTAACACGTCACCTTAGAAATGCTCCTGAAGAAATGGACATAGATTGTGGTCAGCAAATAGCATTCAAATGTCTCTCAGGCACTGTTGCTTTTCATAATACTTTAGTGAATAATTGTATAAAACCAAGAACCACAAACCAGGGCTTCAGCTGAGATGATGCACATCCTAAAACTCTGTTTGCTAAAGTGGAGCCAGTGAAAATCTGGTGCAGTTCACAGGGATACAGGAAAACTGGCTGAACTAGATGCTTCTAAACCAGCAATACCCTAACTTCCCTCTGGGATTACAATGCCTTTCAAGGCACAACTGGAAGAATGCCATTCAAAAGTGAGGGATAATTAAAATAACACTAACTGCAAAACTTGTGGCCCTTAAAGAATGAACTTGATCTACACCTAAATACACTAATCACCACACAAAAATGTTGGGGGAGGGAGTTCTTGTTTGCATTAAACATTCCTAACTGCCATATAAAAGGGAAAAGTAATTTGCTCAACCAGGAAACATAGCTTTTTAAGAGACCCAGAAGGCCCCAAAGAGATAATGCCCTCAAAACTGAGAAGGGTAATGAAATAAAAAAAAACAAAACACTGATATTGTGATAGAAATGGCCCTACCAATTGAGAAAGGCTAGTGTTAGTAACACATCTACAAGAGTAAAAATAGGCCTAAGGTCAGCCCCAGCATCCTATACTTACGTGGGGTCTTTCTTCAATAATTTCTTTAATTTTTTCTAATTTTCCATCTAATTAATTCTCAAAATGTGTCTGGGAGAGAAAAGAATTCAACTGTATTAAGCCTCTTTTAACAGGTAAAGAAAATGAAGGCACAGAAGGTAAATTTCCACAGGGGTAGGGTACTATACTATATTGTTATAACTCTGAATTTTCTTCCAAATTCATCTAAACTGGTTTGAGATTAGAGTGCAAGACTGTATTAGACCCATGAAACCAAGATGAAAAGAGTGAGTCACAATGGTGAACTCTTTACCCAGAACCTGCACAGCCAGAGGTCTGAGAGCCCTTGTTGGAGGCTGCCTCCAGAACCAGCTCTACAGTGATCTACTTTTGACCATCCCCCAGCCACTGGAAGAACCAAACCGCCCTGAAGGAGGCTCAAGATGGACCAGCTCTACACAGTAAACTATGCTCTGTGATGCACTGTGTCCAAGCAAACTTCCAACACCTAGATGATCTCAGCTAGTCACCATGAATTCATCCACTTGTGCTGAACCAGCCAGACTATGCACTAATGTTTGGAGCTCATTCACTTGTGTGGCTCTAAAAAAAATTTAAAACCAGAACCCCCCAAAAATCTGTTGCTGTTTACATAATAATATTTAGTAGACAAATTTTCACAAGTAAAACTTCTGCTGTGAAACACACATTTCCATGACCCCAATAAAATACAAAATGCACACAATCCACAGAAAACTTGTATTTACCTTGGTTCCACATTCCAGTCACACCAGTGCCAGGTAATATGTGGATCTCAAAATAATAATAAGATTCCATCCAGTAATAATAAGTCTTGGTCTCACTTTGGAAACCATAGAACATTGCCTTGAAGCGGGAAAAATCCACACCACCCAGGGGTGGGGGGATGGTTAAGAGCACTAATTCTAAAGCCAGACTGCCTGGGTCCCTGCTAACTTTAGACAAGTGCCTTTAAACCTCTCAACTCTAATCTCCTCATCAGCACACTATGGATGATAACAGTACCCCCTCCTGCAGTTGTGGCGGATAAAACGTTGTCAACGTGGAACTCACTGGGGAATGCGCAGGAAGAGTGTCGGCTATCATGATTAAGAACAGAAAATCCACAACGAGGATTTACCAGAAAAGAAACAAAAAGACTTAACCATTCCCTAAAACTTCACTGATCTTAACTACCTTTGAGGTATTAAACAATAAGTACTATGGAGTAGTCATGTGCAAAGGATTAGGTCTGTGATGCTCCAGCTTCTCAAGAGAACTCTTCCCATCAAGCCTTCTCCACGTGACACCCCCAACCTTCAACCCCCAGCCCCAGCTATGCAGGCTGATGATGGACTAAGGGCTAGAACCGCATCACCAGGATTTAAACCACAGATGTTATGTCAGGGAAATCAGTGCTGCTCAAACCTCAGTGTGCATGCGGGTCACAATGATCTTGTCAGTGAATATTCTGTCTTCATGGGGCAAAAGCTAGACCCGAGGGGCTGCATTTCCAACAAGCTCACCTGATGCTGATTTGGGGTGAGGATGGGGACTTCAATGAAAGGGTCAGGGGAACTAAAACTAAATTCATGGTTGGAGGAAAGGGTTACCTAAGCTCAGGCTCCCAGACCCTCACCTCAGAGAAATCTACACCAAGACCCCCTGAGGAAAGGTCCTATGAACAGAAAGGAAGGGATTCCCCCCAAGAGGCAAATCCAGGCACACAGGTTTCATGACCCAAAAACTTGGCCACTGCCAGGGAGGAGGCCAAGACACTGAGGATCTTGAGCAGACAGGTGCGTCTGTCTGTTTACACCCTCGAGCTGCTGGTATAAAGAGACCAGCATCGACAAGTCCATCCAAAACTGCAGGCTCACACCCAGTCAGAGGCTGAGGTTCCTGCCCACATCACTGAAAAGAGCCCCTTCCAGCTACAAAGCTGGGTTTACATAATACTCCAGACCACCAGGCTAGCTTCATCCCTTTAAACTGCCCCAATCTATAGCCCCACCAATATTTATGGCTTTTCTTTGAATTCACCACATCAAAACATAAAAATAAAACTCAATACAAAGTTATATTAAGGAAACCTATTTTTTCAAAAAGTAAGGTAACTTTTCCTAGAACTACTGCTGTTCTTGTTTAGAATGATTTTTTTTAATTTGTGTTTTAAAATTAGCTTTTATTATGCTGTCTTCCCAATCTACTAAGACTCCAGAAAAAAATAATAAAATCATTATTAATTCCAATTCCATTTTATGTCAAGTTAGAAATACAAGTGTTTCCTGAACATTATAAAACACTGATGAAAGAAACTGAAGACAAATAAAGGGAAAGATATCTCATGTTCATGGATCAAAGGAAGTAATATAGTTAAAAATGTCCATACTATCCAAAGTCATCTATCAAAATTCTAATACATTTTTCACAGAAATTGCAAAAATGATTCCACAAAACCATGAAAGACCCCAAAGAGCCAAAATAATCCTGAGAAGCAAGAACAAAGCTAGAGGCACCCCGCTTCCTCATTTGAAGCTATATTACAAAGCTACAGTAATCAAAACAGTATGGTACTGGCATTAAAAACAGAGACATCAACCAACAGAACAGAATTAAGAGCCCGGAAATAAACCCATGCATATAAGGTCAACTAATAATTGACAAGGGAGCCAAGAACACTCAATGAGGAAAAGACAGATGGTGCTGGGAAATGTATGCTGGGAACAAATGGTGCTGGGAAAGCTGGATAACCACCCACAGAGTAATGAAATTGGACCCCTATCTTACACCACTCACAAAAATCAACTCAAATGGATTAAAGACTTAAATGTAAGACTGGAAACTGTAAAACTCTTAGAAGAAAACACAAGGGAAAAGTTTCTTGATGTTGTTCTTGGCAACAAATTTTTGGATAAGACACCAAAAGCACAAGCAACAAAAGCAAAAATAAACAAGTAGGAGTATATCAAACTAAAAGTCTTCTGCATAGCAAAAGACACAATCAGCAAAATGAAAAGGTAACCTATGGAATGGGAGAAAATATTTGCAAACCACCTATCTGATAAATAACTAATATCCAAAATACGTAAGGAACTCATACAACTCAATAGCAAACTAGCAAATAAGCCAATTAAATGGACAAAGGACCTGAATAGACATTTTTCAAAGAGAACAAACAAATAGCCAACAGGTCCATGAAAAGGTGCTCCACATCACTAATCATGAGGAAAACGCAAATTAAAGCCACAATGAGATATCACCTCACACCTGTTAGAATGCCTATCATCAAAAAATATAGATCTATAGATCTATATAAAACAAATGTTGGTGAGGATGTGGACAAAAAAGAACTCTTATGCACTGTTGGTGGGAATGTAAATTGGTGCAGCCACTATGAAAACAGTATGGAGGCTCCTCAAAAAATTAAAAATAGAACTACCATATGATCCAGCAATTTCACTGCTGGTATTTATCTAAAGAAAAAGAAATCACTTTCTCAAAGAAATATCTGCAACCCCATGTTCATTACTGCATTATTTAAAATAGCCAAGACATGGAAATAACCTAAATGTTCACTGACAGCTGAAGATGTGGTATATACACACAATGGAATTTTAGTTATAGCAAAGAAGGAAATCCTGTCTTTTGCAACAACATGGATGGACCTTGAGAGCATTATGCCAAGCGAAGTAAGCCAACAGAGGAAGGCAAATACTGTATATTCTCACTTATATATGGAGTCTAAAAAAGCAAAACACATAGAAATAGAGTAGAATGATGATTGCCAGAGGAAACCACTGATCTGTTCTCCATTCCAATGGTTTTCTCTTTTCCAGAACATCATGTAGATGGCATTTTACAGAATGTAATATTCTGAGACTGGCTGCTTTTACTCAGCAAAAGGCCCTGGAGGATCATCTAAGTTGCCATGTGGATCAACAATTTGCTTATTTTTACTGCTGAGTAGCATTCCATACTATGGATATACCACAGTTTAACTATTCATCTGTTTTGGGCAACTATGAATAGAGCTGCTATAAACATTCAAGGTCAAGTTTTTGTTGATCTTCAGCTTTCGATTTTCTCGGGTAACTATCCAGAGTGGGACTGCTGGGTCAAGTGTTAAGTGTATGTTTATTTTTGTAAGAAACTGCCAAGCTGTTTTCCAGAGTGGACCATTCCACACCTACCAGCAATGCACGAGAGCTGCAGTCTCCCATCCTCACCAGCACTTGGTGTTGTCAATGTTTCTTATGTTAACCATTCTATTAGGGCATCTCATCATGGTTGTATAATAATTTGCCTTTCAATAGGATTAGTCACACTGACCATTTCATGTGCTGATTTGCCATCCTTATATCCTTTGCAATGAAGTATCTGTTCAGGTCTTCTGTCCATTTAAATTGTTTGATTTCTTAGTACTGAATTTGAGGAGTCCTTTATATATTCTGGATACAAGTCCTTTGTAGAATACGTGATTTGTAAATATTTTCTCCCAATGTGTAATGTCTCTGCATTTTCCTTAACAGTATCTTTCACAGAGCAGAAGTTTTTCATTTTGATGAATTCCACTTATGTTTTTCTTTTATGAATCATAGTATTATGTCTAAGAACTCTGTCTAACTTCAGGTCAAGAAGAGTTTCTCCTATGTTTAGTTCTAGAATTTTCAGAGTTTTACATTTAGAGCTTGAATCCACTTAAAGTTAACTTTTGTATAAGGTGTTTTTCATTTATTTTGCATATGGATGCTCAGTGCTTCCAGCACCATCTGTTGAAAAGACTATTATCCATTTTCCATTGCATTGGTTTTGCACCTTGTCAAAAATCAATGGCCATATTTGTGTGGTTCTATTTGTAGACCCTCTATTCTGTCTGTTGATCCATGTTGTATCCTGAGCATATTATAATTTACTACTTAGTTTAGTAAATGTTTCTCTGTGGAAAAAAAAATTTGTCTGGAAGCAAAACAAACTAGTAATGCTCTATATGATATTATCCTTCTTGTAAGGAAGGTATGAGGCAGCACAGCTGTAAACAGATCAATGCTTTAACAGCTTCCAGGCAAATATACATGTAAAACTTGAATACGTTTAGGGAGAAAGCAACTCATTTCAAAATAGTTTCCAAAGGCTATCAACATGGCACCAATTTCTCCATAAAAACTCCAACAATTTAACAACAGAATGACATTCATAAAAAACTACTGAAAATATTTTAATTAAAATTATAATATGAATACATCCTCACATTAAGATGGTTGGATCAACACTGACTAGATAATAAGTACCTTCAAGGTGCAGCACAAACAAGTGAAAAACTGGAGGTGGTTTCCAGTAGAGTGGCCCTACACAGCTATCTAACCTGCAGGAAAGACAGACACACTCTCTCTGAATGGCAGGTCCTGAGAACAAGGCCACAACCACACTGAGATGCACTAAACTGGGGACCAGATTGGCAGCCCAGGGCCTGCCCCATGGAGGCCTCAGACCAGATGGCCTCTTGGGTCCATTAACAAGAGGGTCCGATGCTGGGACAAGGGCAAAGGGTAAGTAATTATTGGAAGAAAGCATAGTTTGTGCATGGTACAAAATAAGGAGCTAAAATAGTACAGTGCCTCAAGGGGAACACACCGTGACACAAAGCACAAGGTTCTTACAAACACGCAAGCTCTGTTATTCAGCCCTGGAAAGGCTGGAATTATTAACTCCCACACTGATCATCTTCTCTTGGTGATGACCCTCGGGTGACTCAAGGCCCCACAGCTCCTTTTAACCCAAGAGGTTCAGTGAAGAACTTGGATGCTGACCCCTGCAGCACGCGCTCCTTTAAATCTGGGACGTCATAAACAAGGCACCTGCCAGCTTTGATTCATTCACATCTAGGTTAAACAAGACAACTCATGCCCTGACTGGTGAACAGAAGAGTTTACTGCAGTCTTTAAACAAACACAGAGCCAGAAAGAAGCTACTGTCTATTCCTACATAGGGTTCGGCCCCTGTGAGTTAGATGGTTCTTATTTTCCATTTCTTTGCCTTCAGAGTACTAGAAATCAAATTAAAAATAGAAGGAGAAGGAACCTAGAAACTCTACGAAATAAGAATCAGATGTCTGGCAGATGGTGGGAAATATTCCCACCTTAAGACAGAAATATACACACACATCAACCCACACCAACTAACTGTTATCAAAATGCTAGTCTGCTAAACCCTCCTCACCCCACCATCACAAAAGAGTGCAGAATGTATGCAGACCATACAGTGCAAAACCCCATGGGATGGTCACGTTTCAGTAACAAACATACAGGAAGGTATGTATTCAAAGTGTTGTCCCTTTCAAAAGGGCTCCACAGAAAATTATACATTCATTCCAATGAATTAATGGCACAGCACCAAACAGTTCTGGACTGTTCTTCATGCAACATTTCCTTCTGCCTAAAGTGGTCTAACAAAATTCATAAAATTCTTTGAGCTGGCAAGGACTTCAGAGATCTCCTTTTTTAACCATAAATACTCTCTGTTCAGGTATGAGGTAAAGTAAATGATTCCCAAACCAACTGTCTTATGACGTGTTGTATCTTGTGTCTAGTAATGGCAATCCTCATTCTATGAAGGATTAAATTTTTGTAAATAGTCCAGAGTGAGAGAGAACTATTTCTGGTGAATTAAACACCAGGTATGAATACAAATTAATGTGTCTGGCTCTTCACATATGGTGGTTAAACTGAATGAAAGGGATGACAGACAGGAAGAAATTGAGTCCTGTGACCCAAGAATCTGACGCCTTTGGGAAACTGGACTTAAAAATGGAGCAAACGTTGGGTGTCATGGAAGGGGCTGAGCTCAGCCAGCACTGCCCATCCTCCTGAGGGCTGGGAGTGCACACCCGATGCCTAAGGGACCATCTTTGCAGGGAGGGCCTCCTCGTCACCCCTCTGGACCGTGGAGGATGGGAGGTGGTGGAAAACCAATGCCGTCCCACCCCTCCTCTTGCTCAGCCTCATTTGGACAGTGCACTCTTCTGGAAACTCCCCTATTCTCGGGAGCAAAGGCTGGCTGCTTTCAGGGCCCCAGACCTTGTCTGTCCTATTCTGGGGTCTCAGTGACCAGAATGAGCCCCCTGCTCTCTCCCCTCAAGTCACCCCCACTCTTGAGGTCATCTGCAGGCATGTGAGGAGGGTCAGCACATACACAGGACCTGAGGAGCCCGAAGGAAATGGCTCTCGATCAGCTGGATCCACCAGGACCTGCAGCCGTTGTCCCCTCTTCACTGCCCGCTAATTACGCCTCAGTCACGGAATCCCTACTCTGTCCTCAAAGGGACCCACGAAAACCATCTACAAGCGGTAAGGCTCGAGCTGAACAAAGTGTCCGTTCTTACCTTTCACTTGTCAAGATCAATGCTGCAACAGGGATTCCGTGCACATCACCACTAGAAGTGAAATAATTATCTCCATTTACCACAGATGATGCAGGAGCTTTTCCATTCCTGGTATAATTTGTAAGCCAACCTCTCACACCCACTCCCGCATCTTTTAAAACCAGTTTCATGGCTGCATTTTTCTCAACAGAACCACCAGACAGTTGCTCATTTGGAGGACAAATAACCACACTTATTTTTTAAAACAAAAAAATACTATCAATTTGCACAGAAGCTTCCAAATACCCAGTTGATTTGAGCCTTGCAAATAAAGTCATGCTGGTGACCAAATGAAATTTTCCTTTTCATTTATTTACTTTATGAGTTAGATGAAAGCATGGAGTCCATGAAATAGAAATAGGGAAAGTATCAGGCAAAAAAAACTTTCAAATAAAAACTTCAGATGTAAACAGAAAGACGCTACAATATCCTACATACCCCCTCCCCCCACACACACACTTAAAGACTTCAAGACAATGAAACAGGGACCTTTGTCAGAAACCCACTCTGTTTAATAATCCCGATGTGTTAAAGGTGAGGTGAATAGTAAGTCATCCAATGACAGTTGAAGCATCTAAGGTAGATCTACAGCAAGTTGGTTATTGGGAAATTATGTTCCACAAATGGGAATATTCTTGTGCAATAAATTTTTACATTTCATTAAACAACTATGTGCCATTCTAAGGGTGGAAATAGAAAAGATTAAAGATTAATTAATTAATTAAAAAGATTAAAATATAATTTCACTTTTCAATTGAAGAACACTGGTCATGTAAAAAGAAAAAACATCATGGCCATATATTTGGGATTATTAATCAAAATGCAGTTTATTTCAGTTCTAAATATATAACTTCACATTCTTAGATTTTTGTATAATTAATACATTTGCTGAATTAGCAGAAATTTTTAATAACAAAATAAACAAACTTAAGATCTGAGGAGCCATTTGGATGACGTTAGACTCCACATTTGTGTGTATTTGAATATAAAATGGTTCTATGTATTATCAATAAACTAGAACAGTCTTTTTGTATGGCTGCAATCAGAGTTCATGCTGGTTAAATGGCAGATAATGTTATCACACTATAACATTCTTAGCGTCTACAAAGAAATCCTGAAGTTCTGAATAGACCCACACACACCAAATAGTCCAAATGTCCATCAACAGGAAAATGGATGAATTATGTTCAAATAATGGAATTTTCTACAGCAGTGAAAGCCAAACAAACTAGAGCTATCATATTAACTGGAATAAAGAAAAACATGTTTTAAGTTCATTAAGGGAAATTACTAGATGGAATGCATCTATCATAAATGTTTGCTTAAAAAGAGTATTGCTAACCCTGTGATTTAAAACTTATAGTTTCCAAGTTGTGATAAACCGACTAGCTCTTCTTGACTGTGTGTATCTATAAATCCTGTAAACATCTAAGAGCAACTTTGAATTATGCTATTTAGCCTTTGAATCCCATAGTTACTGGGGTCTATAGGGGTTCTGTCTCCTCTGCCGATTTTCCTTCTTTGCCCATAATGTTCATCCAGGTTTCTATCCCTTGCCCTCCCTCAGTAGACAACTCCACTTGGGTGTCTTACCCTTGTCTTGGCCCAACTCCACCCTAAGGCTTCATAAATCTCCATCTTCAAACCCCAAGATGGCCACACCTAGGGTGATAGTAAGAATGTGTCTGCCCAGTGTCCTGATTTATGTTGTGTTCCCAGATGATTTCAATAGCACCCTCTCCCACTCTGGTCACTCTGCCCACATCCCACTGGACATTCCTACTGGGGATGCCCCGCAACCGCAAACACAACTTCCCCCAAACAAAACTCGCTGTCTCCTTCATTACCTAACCCATCCCCATTTCCTCCTAGCTTCCTTGTTGGAAAATGATACCTATCATCTAACCAACTGTCCCAAATCGGAAAATTGATTCTCCACCGTTGTTTCTAAGACCCTCAAGTCACCACCGACTGCCACTAATTTCGCCTCCTAAGTATCTCTCAGCTCATCCCCTGCCCTCCAAACTAGTGCTTTCATCATCTCTTGCCTAGCTTATTTTAGAAACCTACTATTCGGGACCATCCTGCAGGCAGGATATTAACTCTTATATAACTATTTACTGTTTGTGTTATGAACATCATTAAGTCTGAATGCAATCATTTTTGACACCTAAACAAATTAACTGACTATCCTCCCCTGATCAAAAGGGGACCCTGACACATTTGGACCTGTTGTGTTAAAAGGGGCACAAATACAAACTCCAAGAACCGAGGGTCACAGGCCCTACACTGGCTGCCGAATTGCTTGGATGGGCAGTTACGGTCTGCTCCTCAGTTTCCCTACCTGTCAAAGGCACAATAATACCTTCCCTACTCCGAAGAGCACGGAGGAGACACAAGCAATAAGCATGATGGAAAACAGAAAGATCCCATAAACAAAATACCCTCATTTTTAAAAATGAAATTATTATATTAATGTAAATATTTAATAAGTCCATGATAGTCATGTAATACTTGATATTAAGTTTCCTCCTTATGAGACATATCATTTATTCACCTATTTATTCTGTATATATTTATTCAACTATTTTTAAAAATTATACTTCAGGAGACAAAGATAAGCCATTTCTCCTTGAAGAAAGATGGGAGTCCAGGCGGAAAGGACACGCTGGGAACTGAACCAGCGTAAGGGATCCCGGCAGAGGTGTCAGCGGGGTCACAGCTACCCTGTCTGAGCTCCTTGGCGACAGCCTCCACCTACAGCCCTGCCAGCTCCTGCTCATGAGCCACCATTACCAGCACTTGATAAAGACACAAAGCAACCACTCAGACAAGTTCACAACCTAAGAGAAGAGATGAGAGTGAAGCAGGTGAACAAACATGCAGAGGGAAAGGAATAGCAAACAACACTTGGAAGCTATTACATAACCGCAGGTTATTTCCTTGAAGTGACCTGTAGGTTTCCTCCCAGCCCTGAGACCCAACACCCTCTACCCTTCCTGGACCACAGGCAGAATTCGAGCATAGACACCTAGTGACCAGGACACACAGAGACAGAATGGCCCTAGTTACAAAAATGTGAAACATTTTACCGAGTATCAGCCAATAATCAATGTTTGCCACAAAAATGAGAACAGTAAATATATTATTTAAATTTAAATGAATGTTTCATGATTTGCTCATAATACATGATTCATGATAAAATGAGGCCTATTGATGATTATGTAAGTCTTTATATGCCCGTGAACTATTTCTGTCCCCTCATATTTTTATACCAAAGAAGCCTAAGGTTAGAGGAGTATAAATAATATTACTGACAACAGCTGGGACGTCACAAGGGCAGAACTTACACCCACAGGTACTGACTGACCCCAATTTCTCGCCTTTCTGTTTATAAAAATACAGAAGAAACTATCAGTCAGGACTGAGCTTGCCCCGCCCCACGTCCCCAAGCGTCACTGCCTCCCCTGCACACGCCCTACAGGGCAGGTGTGCCCTCCTTTCGGCCCTCACCCCGCAGCAGTGGGGGCTGGACGTCACCACCTAGGGCCCCAGCAGGCAGCCGCCCTGGACCCCATCAGTGCCGCAGTCAAGTCAACACTGGAAGAAGCTGATGGATAACCAGTCATCCCCAAGGAAAACTCCACGTGTCTTTCCAGACAAGGCACCAAGGGTGCCCAGTGAATCACCACAGGTGTAAAGTGTTTAGTCCTTACACAAAAAAGAAAATGTTATAAGAGCAGCATTTACTTGAGGACACTCGTGGGCGGCCTCCCGTCCCATCCCTGCTTTGTAAGATTCCTAAATCGAGCATAAATTTAGGTTGTTTTTTTTTTAAAAAAAGGACTCAACCTTTTCTATTGCTAAACTTTACAATTTTAAAAATTAACTTCTATGTGTTTAGCTAAGCATGAAATTTTTAATTTCCCTGAATCACAGGATTTCAACTTTTTTCTTCAAATAAGATATTCTTGACTTCATAAGCAAAGGTCATTAATTCTAACTAATTTGAAGAAAGCTTAGTCTGCATTAGTAAATAGTTTGAAATATATAATATTTGGGACACTATATTGTTATAATTTTTATCAGTAAATAGGATACTATCTGAGGGACTGCCAATTATAAATTTTCATAGTTGAGTTTTATGGGCAAATAGTTTTCTTGAAGTAGAAGAATTCAGCCTATTCCTTTTTTTAATTTTTATTTTATATTGCAGTATAGTTGATTAACAATGTTGTGTTAGTTTCAAGTGTACAGTAGAGTGATTCGGTTATACATATACATGTATCTATTCTTTTTCAAATTCTTTCCCCATTGAGGTTATCACAGAGTATTGAGCAGAGTTCCCTGTGTTATATAGTAAATTCTTGTTGGTTATCTATTTTAAATATAGCAGTGATACATGTCAATCCCAAACTCCCAATCTATCCTTACGCCCCCCACCCTTCCCCCCTGGTAACCATAAGTTCATTCTCTAAGTCTGTGAGGCTTAGAGATTTAGAGAAATAAGGAGACTAAACAATATGCTACTAAACAACCAATTGATCACTGAGAAGATGAAAGAGGATATAAAAAAAAAACCTAGAAACAAATGAAAACGAAAGCACAATGATCCAAAACCTATGGGATACAGCAAAAGCAGTTCTAAGAGGGAAGTTTATAGCAATAAAATATTACCTCAGGAAACAAGAAAAATCTCAAATAAACAACCTAACCTTATGCTTAAAGCAACTACAGAAAGAAGAACAATCAAAACCCAAGGTTAGTAGAAGGACAGAAATAATAAGGGTCAGAGCAGAAATAAATGAAATAGAGACAAAGAAAATAATAGAAAAGATCAATGAAACTCAAAAAGCTGGTTCCTTGAAAAGATAAACAAAATTGATAAACCTTTAGCCAGACTCATCAAGAAAAAGAGGGCCCCAATCAATAACATTAGAAATGAAAAAGGAGAAGTTACAAAGGACACCACAGAAATTCAAAGGATCGTAAGAGACTACTACAAGCAACTATACACCAGCAAAATGAACAACCTAGAATAAATGGACAAATTCTTAGAAAGGCACAATCTCCCAAGACTGAACCAGGAAGAAATAGAAAATATGAACAGACCAATCACAAGTACTGAAATTGAAACTGTGATTTAGAAACTCCCAACAAACAAAAGTCCAGGACCAGATGCTTCACAGGGGGATTCTACCAAACACTGAAAGAAGAGTTAACAAATATCTTCTGAAATTATTCCAAAAAATTGTAGAGTAAGGAACACTCCCAAACTCAATTCTGTGATACCAAAACCAGACAAAGATACCACAAAGAGCAAAAATTAGAGGCCAATATCATTGATGAACGTAGATGCAAAAATCCTCAACAAAATACTAGCAAACCAAATCCAACAATACATTAAAAGAATCATACACCATGATCAAGTGGGATTTATCCCAGAGATGCAGGTTTTTCAATATCCGCAAATCAATCAGTGTGATACGCCACATCAACAAATTGAAGAATAAAAACGATATCATCACCTCAGTAGATGCAAAAAAAGCTTTTGACAAAATTCAACACTCATTTATGATAAAACCTCTCCAGAAAGTGGGCATAGAGGGAACATACCTCAACACAATAAAGGCCATACATGATCATACTCAACAGTGAAAAGCTGAAAGCATTTCCTCTAAAATCAGGAACAAGACATGGATGTCCACTCTCGCCACTTTTATTCAACATAGTTTTGGAAGTCCTAGCCATAGCAATCAGAGAAGAAAAAGAAATAAAGGGAATCCAAATTGGAAAAGAAGTAAAACTGTCACTGTTTGCAGATGACATGATACTATACATAAAAAATCATAAATTCAGGCTTTAAATCAATGAAGAATCACAATATGGACTTCCTCTCCCTTGATCCAAAAGGCCACCCTCACAAAGCACACATACAATTAGGACACGCATTTCCCATGGGAAACAATCCAAACCCCACTCGGACACCATGGGGACACAGTCACCGGAATGCTGGCCCTGGACTCCTCATCCCCTCCTGCCCCCTGCTGTGCCAAAGACCCCACCTGTCCCAAGCACTTGCTCCTCAAATCCAAAGCATGAAGGGCATGAGGGTTTATTTCCTTAAGCATAAGAATAACAAAGTGAGAACCTTCACTGCTGCCCAAACATGACAGCATGTGAAGAAGAGTGAACTACCTGAAGCCAAGGCAGGGAGTGGCTGCAGGCACCCCGGCACCATTGGTGAATTTGCAGTTTATTTTATTTTAAACTGTCACTGGCAAAATAAAAGCCCATGGATGTTTGTCTTTCTGTCAAAAGCAGGGAAAACTTCACCACAGGCCACCCCCACGGCACCTTCCCATACCCTGAAAGTTTCTGCATCAGAGACAAATGTGGACCCTCGTCCTGCTTCACAAACTGAACTGACAAAGGCCCTGTGAAACTGGGACCTTAGAAACAAAGTAAGCGAAGAAAGGACAAGTCAGCCCAAATCGGGCTCCACAGACCACGAGCTCTCCTGGCTGTGAACCGGGCTCGGAGAGCAGAATCTGGACTCCGCTCCATAGGAGGACAGATGAAGGCCGTGCCCCCTCGTTCCGGGGAGACGGCAGCCTCTCCCTTCCTCGGATTCCAGCAGAAGTTGAGTCTTCCCTGAAAGGGTTAGAAGTAGTCAACCACGCACACAGAACAGGTAAACACTTAACCAAGACGTCCATTTGAACACAATAACCAGCAAAAACAAAAGTTAAAGGAATTCACAAAAGTGTCAACTTAATCTGAGTGTGATTCCGCTCCTACTATCTGTGTGATATTTAGCAACACATCTGGTGAGCCAGCTCCTGGAATCACAAGGCACTTCCCAAACTGCAGAATGATAAAGATCAGGGAGAAAAGGGAAGGCTCAACAGGTCAAGAACACACAAAACCACAGCAAAGCACAGTCTGACCACCTGCTTTCCGGCCGAAGGGAGGGCAGTGCAGCTGCCGTCCGCCAGCACGCTGCTCATCCTGGGGTCACCCAGGGCCACCTCGAGGTACTCACCTAAAAAGGGCTGAAGGAACCTCCCAGCTCATCTCATCCAGCCGCCGCAGCTGACACTGCAGACCCGTAAAGCCCAGAGCTCAGCGTGAACTGGGGCAAACCGAGCCCTGTAACTCATGTGTCCCAACTGCTCACCACCCCCTCCCATCTGTCCTTTCAAATCTCATGGTGTTTACTGAAGAAATATGAAAGTCACAAGTTTCCAGATAAAACATTTAGATTCTGAGCAAAAAATGCGAGCTAAACACAAAAAGGTGAATGGTAGGAAACTTTGGAAATTAACCTCAGTACAGTTTACTGAATACCCAAACTCAAAACTCATCTTCCAATAGGAGATCAGATGAATTTAAGTACTCCTTAAACTTCACTGAGAATCTGGAGTGATTTCCCTTTTAATACATGAATAATCCAAGAAAAAGTTATTTCATTTCAGGGAAAAGGCTAAAATCATTCTTAAAGTCCCTCCCACAAAACACTTATTGTTCATCTATCTCTGTTTTATAATAAAAGGGGTATTCAGCTTTAAGCATGTACAATACAGTTTTTGTTAAACAGCATTTATGTGAACAGACACGAGGACATCATGAAACACTTGGTCTGAGCTCTTAGAACCCGCAGAACACATTTTAACAGCAAGAGGAAAAGACAGTGGTGTGGATCACCTAAAGACTCTTTGTCTTCATCCTGCGAAAAAGCCAAGTAAATGCCCCGCCATGTCCACCAAAAACAAAGAAAAGTATCCCTCAGATGAGCAGTTATATTTAACTGCTTCCCTCTTATTGCCGTTGACCAATGAAGCCTGCAAGATCATTTCAACACATTCAGCCTTTGATTCCACTGAAATTAGGCTGAAGAGTTTATAAACTTAGAAATGGTTTGCGTATTTTTAGAATCCAAGTGTGGGCTCTGATAGAAAAAACGCCTTTAATTATTATGAATGAGTTCTCTAAACCTTTCCAGAATTTTCTTTTTTTAATTTAACTTTTTATTATAATGAATAAAAGTTATTATTGAATAACCCCCACCACCTCAGTTGAAATAAAAACTAAGGTGTTCCAGTGAAGGGGCAAGATGCAGTCTATGCTCCACTGCAGGCCGCACAGGGGCCATGGTGCCGTCACCATCAGAGGAGTGTCTGAGGACACAGCCAGCCTCGGTGCAGGTGCAGGACCAGAGGAGGTTCCTGGAACTGAAAGGGGAACCATTTGATCACGTGGAGTAAGCCGTGTGTCTGGGGAGCACAGGCCTGGTGTCCCTCTGGTCCTGCAACTACTCAGCAAAGTCTGAAGAATAAAAACTAGTACAGACTCTGACAGCACACAGGAAAGCGGTTCCCTAACGGAGTGAAGACACAACAGGATCCAGGCTTTGAGCTCCTCCTCGTAGCCCTTCCTACAGCGAAGGTGGGGAATGAACCAAGGTTTTCTAAAGCTCATTAAAATCTTTCTCCAATGTGTGACGACAAACTGCATCTCAGTAACCAGCTTTGCCAAAATGCAGGGTGTGTTTCAGATTAACATGCGAAACAGTGCACTCCTGGAAGCCTCTGCACCCTTCCAGTCTGCTCACATGCCTTGAAATAAACTCACCACTCCGTCTACACTCGCTGTACTTACTCGCGTGGTTACAAAGGAAAGAAAACCAAAAAGACGTCTTTTTTCAGGCAGTCACCTATTGTAAGTTATAACACTTTGACTGCTTCACAGATAATGAGGCAAAAATCAAAAATAAAACCATATTAAGGCTTATAACACTCAACAATAGTTTAAAGATACACCTGTGCTTCAAAAATCACCATTCCTATTTTAGACGCCAAAATGCATACGAGAGAAGTACAACACCCTCAATATTTTAAAAATCTTACATAGAAATGACCACTTTTATTATTTAAATTTTTTTTTACTTTAAGAAACAACTCTTTTTATAACTACAATAGTTCACGGTTCCAGACAGATGCTGAGGATTGGCTTACTCAATTTCAATTCCATCTGAAACTGGAAAACTAAAAATAGGTTTTCCAGACACAAGGGTTCCCCATGTGCTCAAACACGCCTGGAATGCAGACGGCAGAGGATTCCTTCCCGCCCACTCTAGCCGTTCTCTGCTGAAGCCACATGTCAGGTGAAAAACAAATCTGAACTTGGGAAGGACAGACTTTATTCAAAGGGATTATTGCAGCGGGGAGAGGAGACTCCTACAACAGGGGGCAGAACACTGCAACCCCGAGATAGGCCAGCACCTAAAGGGTGAGGCAGGAAGGGTGTTTCCTTTATAGGGAGGAGTTAGCAAGGCCAGGAAGGATGAGTGTGGGGGGAATGGGATGGAAAGGGCCTGGTCACACTCAGGTCAGAAAGGGTTTCACTGAGGCCAGCTGCTCTGGGGGACCCTCAGGAGGGGCTCGGGTTCGAGGACCTGGGGACGGAGAGAAGCTAACACTTGGCTCCCACTGATCAGTGGCGGGAGCGGCCCAGCTCGTGGTTTAGCAGACAAAGGTGGGATCTGGGAGGGTCCGAAAGGGCTTGTTCCAGGCTCACAGGGGGCATCGGAGTCTCATCCAGGTCTCATCGGAAGGGCATTCTTTGCGGTAAGTGAAGGGGCAGGGTGACCTCTCAGCCACCCTGCCTGGCAAGACGCAGGGCTCAGGAGTACTCAGGTGTCAGCCGAGGTCTCCGTGGCCTGGAGGACAGCCCAACAGTCCTGGTTCCACTCCTTCCGCCGAAGCTCCCAGAGGCTTCTGCACTAACCCCCGGCCCACACGAGTCCTCACAGCACACGCGAGGCAAAGGGCTCGGTTCTGCACAGACACACGACCACAGCAGCCCTGACGCTGCAGCCCGGGTCAGCACACCACTAATCGCTGCCTCTCGATGGGCCCCAACGGAAACCCCACAGAGAGGCTCGCAGAGCTCCCTGATGGGTGGGACAGGTAAGCAAAGATGACACCACCCAAACCAGGCATTCCCTCACTTCCTAAGTGGGGGCACTGCCCGCCTTCCTAAGCCCCCAGTGACAGCAGTGGCGATACGACCCACCAGACCGGCTGCGGGAGAGCTCACTGTGCTCACACTAAGGCTGGTTTGCTCAGGGGCAACTGGCCAAGAACTTGCCCCACACCCCACAAAACAAAACAAACAAACCTGCCCCAGGAATGCCCTACCACACCACTGTGCTTGGGAAAAGTCCCATGTTCACACTGAAGTTCCAACATGTCAATCAGTACATGAAATCTATGTGAACATTATTTATTACAAAGTACACAAAATAGCAGAGTGAGAACGTTCAGCGAAGTATGTAGTTTTACTGTGTCCCAGTCCTCAAACACAGATTAATGCTGATCCACAACTTTTTTCTACCTCTCATATTACTTTCCTTCCTTATTCTCACAAGCAATGCATAGTAATTCCCCAGTGAGATCTGAACAAGTGTTTCCAACACAATATGTTATTAACAAGACCAAACTATGTGATCCTGATGTCATTTTTAAAGGCCCAAATAATAGATTCAGAGAAGATAACTATTTCTGTCCAATTTTCTTTTCCACTGTAGTTTAAATACCTATTATCTCCTAGAAACCACCTCTCACTATAATTTAAGGCACATTGAAAGGCTGATTCAACCTGGTCATTTCTAAAACACTCAGAGGCAATGAACAGAAGTGCTGTTTTAATTTCCTACTCCTGCGGTAACAAATTATCACAAATTTAGTGGCTTCTGACACCACAAATTTATCTCCTAAGGTTCTGGAGGTCAGAAGTCTTACCGGGCGAACCTCGAGGTGTGGGCCGGTCTGGCTCCTCCTGAGGCTCCAGGGAGAGTCCATCCCTCATACTTTTCCAGCTTCTGGAGGCACCGCATCACCACCCCAACCTCTGACCCCATCATATCCCCTTTTCTGACTCTTACCCTCCTCCCTCCCATAAGGACCCTTGTGATGACACTGGTCCACCCCAATAACCCGGATCATCTCCCCATTTTGAGATCCTTAATTTAAGCACATCTGTAAGGTCCCCTCTGCCATGGAAGGTGACACATTCTCACTGGGGATCAGGATGTGGACATCTTTGGGGGGCCATTATTCTGCCAACCACAAGTGCTGACAAGTAAAAATTACTTAGAGAATGTCTGTGGTTAATTTTCTATTTAACTTTTAAATTTAGGACCCAAGTATTACATCACACAACAACCATATTAATCACTAACCACACAGTCATGGGATATCAACCAACATGACTTCAAAAAAAATCAGCCAACCAACAAGTACTGAGGGGCCAACGTATTTCCAGAGCTGCATGGTGTGATGGAGAATATGTGCATGTTCGCACACACAGACCCACACACAGAGACACACACACATGCACACAAAAAGACATGCACACAGACACACACACACACACAGAAACCCACAGACCCATGTGCACACCCACAAAAGTTTAAAGTCAAATATAAGGAGCTTTCAACTTTAATATTCTAACTAAATCTTATTACAATAAAACAGCCCCTTGAATACATAAATTTTTATAGTGTGGGGTTTCATGTTTCTTTTCAAAGTAACTATCCCCCCCGAAAAAAAAGATATCTCCATAATTACAGAAATGAATTTCCTCCACAAAAAGGTGCACTAAAGAAAAAAGACAAGAACTATTTAGCTAATTAGGGGAGCTGCCTATGCCTTGGCCAAGCATGATTTACTCCTGGACATTTAGGAAGCAGCAGCACTAAAATTTGGGGGGAGAGAAAAACGTGAATCTTCACTTGGGATCAGGCCATATATTCCAGGTTTTCTCCTCAAAATGTTGGCTTGCTGCTTTTCCTATACATTTTCAATTCTTGTCTCTTACAAAAACTAGAGTTCAAGGAAGCAGAAAAGGCCATCAACATCTGAAAAATCTACAAACTACAAGGTGAATCAAAAGCCATGAACAATGAGATTGTTTAAGATAACTCGGAAGGTTTAAGCTGCACACCTGAGGCTTACAAAAAACAGCGAGGACTGCCTACACCTGGCGTGGGGCGGGGTCTTCACTCTCTCCTTCTGGCCGGGACCCTCCTCGTGATGTTCCCTGGGAATCACAACCTCCACCGCCGCTGGTGCATCAGTCATCAGAGCTTCAACGTGGAACATTTTAGATTCAAGCAGTGTTTCCTCTTAAGATGGGGAATTGGATTTGGGGCAGCACAACTAGATTTCTACAACTATCTCAACTACTGGCTTTTGGGGGATCTCAGGAAATCATGAGAATCCCAATCTATTAAAATCACAATAGATGCCAGAATTTCCTGAAACATTCTTTAAATTTGCACTCGGGGATCTGATAAGGTCTAAATTTCCTACCAAAAAACATTAACACCACAGAGAACAAGATAAACTGATACACTGGTCTAAATACAGACACTGAATTTATACAAGACTGCTCTTCTCAGCAGAAACCAGATACCATTCATTACCCCCATTTTGGAATGAACGTGCAGGTTGCACTGAACCAGGCCTCACGTTTCTAAAGTAGAACGTGTGTTTCACTTCTCTGTCCACCTGTTTGGGGGTACTGATCCCCCTCAAAACTACGAACAATAGGTCACTGATACTTGCAGGTCATTTCTTCAGCCACAAAATAACAACAGCTAGGCACTAAAAATGCCTTCTCGGGAGCTACTCTCATACTGACACAATGGTAACTAAACGAGGAAGCTGAGGATGCTCTATGAGGCTAGCAAAGGGGAAAGGTCCTCCATCAAACCAATCAAAACCCAAGAAAACAGGAGGTGAGTCGCTGGAAGGCACGGAGCCCACACACATTCCCTCGCACCACTCCCCTCCCCAAGAACGCACCATCTATGGGTCTTTCTAGGGGGTCTCCATTTGTGAAACTCCCCCCACCACGAAAAATCAACTCCCCACTTCTGGTCCCCAGTGCACCCTTTGAGGCTGCATCCCGGGACAGGGTTGTCAGGCCCTGAGCTGCCGCCGGGTCTGGGAGGCACGGATGAATGTGGGGTGAAAGTACACAAACAACAACCCCTTCCTTCCCTCTGCTTCATTCTGACTCCTAAGCGTCTCTTCAGAATAAATTCCATTTAAGTAAGGAAGCCAGACCCACCCTATCGCAGCCTCAGCGTTAAGGACTCGGCCAATGAACCTCACGCCCAGCCCCCTCGGGCTCCACCCCTGTCGGGGCGGGTGGTGGGGACCCTCCCCACCCCGGCAGCCACCACCCTCCACACTTCTCTTCTGGGATCTGGAGTTCTCCTTAATTAGGATGAGGGTCCCGCTGCCTAAGGACTCCACCCAAAACCCCTCTTAAAAAACAATGTTTCTGCCATCTCAGAAACCAGACCCACCCTAAAGCCTAGGAGACGCATGAGGCACATTTGTAGGATCCCTCACCTGTCAATCATGTCAAATCCTCACAGTCTCCTCCATTTGGGGGCGTAAAGCTGAAAGGGCTTTATCACAGGGAGTCAGACTAGAGCCTGAAGAGGTGTTTCTAGCAATTATTGGACAGGCAGCCAGAACGCACCAAAAAAAGCCCAGATGTCCTCTTTACTCTGCATGGGCTCTTCCGCCCCAGGGAAGAGGGCCTCAAGCCTAAGACTTAAAGTTCTGGAACTTGGCTCTGCACCAGGAGGCCTTAAAGACACTAGTGTCAGGGCCAACCCGCCTCTTGTAGACGGTCAAGCACGTGCACGACTCGCAGACACAGCAAGACTTCACCTCTAACCTGTTTGACCATTTTGCCCCTTGAAAGAGTTAATAATTCACTGAGCTAAGATAAAAACGTAGATGCGATTACTGCAAGGACACGTTCAAGAGCCGGTGACCCCGGAATATGTGTTCCAGGAGCCGGCCACATCAGTCCCCTTCTGGTTCAGCTCAGATTGAAGGTGACTTTTCAGGTCACAAACCCCTGTGGTACCATTTTACAATAATAGTATGGTTGCTGTCGTCAACAGAGACTCGGTAACCTCTTCTCAGACAGGAATCGCAATCTACAATCCGCAAAAGGGATCAGATTCTTAGCATTCTACAGGGTCAGACAAAACCAAACCAAAACCAAACCAGGTTTAGTCAGCCACTGGTGCCATTCTCATTAAGACACGGGAATCCACGGTGATGACAGTGACTCTCATGCAATCCCGTGGGGTGAGTGGTCCAAAGGAAAAGGCTGGGCTCGCAGACACCCCTGCAGGGCGCAGACCCAAATCCTCAGAGTCTCAATGGAACACACACAAATGCTCACCAGCAGATCTGACAAAGGCCTCCCAGATCTCCCTCCCACGGCCTGAAAAAGAACCCGTTACATACAAACACAGATCATCTCAAAACGCTATTAACACTGCCTTCAACTCTGCCCATTCAGCACAGACTTTCTGGAGATAAACCTCTCCTCCAACTGCTGCATATTCTCATATGACACAACACAAAGGGTTCAACATACAGAAGATTTTGGAAAAAAACAGAATTGTTTCATTACAGAAACAATTAATGCACTGGTTTCCCCAATGCACAGCACAATATTGAAAGTATGACTGACTTGTTCCCCTAAAAATCCTAACACATTTGCAGCAGAAAGCCAACTCCTATGTCACGAGTGTAACTCCTCCACCATCATTTTCCTGCTGTTAGAGTCACATAAACAAAGGAATACCGCATCACAAAGGGAAAAGGTAAGGACACATCCAGCTGTTCTGACTCACTGCTCTAAATTTAATGTACAACAGCTAAAAATATCAAGAGACAAATAACGATTAGAACATATTTAACAACCTCCCCCTAACTTCAGGTCTCTGTTCAAGCACTTGACCTTTTCTCTCCTTATACGAACTTTCCAAAAGTAAACTCCAGAATTAACAAGATGACAACTTTTTCTGGTGGTGGAGTCAGGAAGAAATTGGTGGAAGGCTGTTCTCTCAGCTGTCAGGAACTTTTCTTTTGCGAACTACCAGAGAGGGAGAAGCATCCCGGGCTCTTTATGTTCACTTCCAGTCCAGCAAACAATGTTGAGGCCGAGCGTAAATACCAGCAGCATATTGTATCAAAGCAGTTTCTTTAAGGAATTAAGCACCATAGTGTCTTTTCAAAATCATTTCATACCACCTAATAATTAACTCGATTCAGAAACAACATAAGTCATCCTTTCATCTTTGAAATAAGAGGATGATTTTTCCCCAAAATAGTTTTTCTTTCTTTCAAATGATTTAGTTTAATCTAAGATTGAGAGTATTTACCAGGATACTCTCAAGTTCCTTGACTTCTTAGAAAATAAAATATCTCCAATACCAAAACCTTAACAGATAATACCACAGTTTAGCCAGGTTTGAAGGCACTTTAAAGGGAGCAAAAATCTACCTGCATATTTGGGGCTGACATGAAGCTCTGTCTGTGCAGTTTCCACCTCATCTGCCCCTGGGTCAGATCCAGCCGGCGCCCAAGTGGAAGACAGAAACCAAACTGCGTGTCCTGCAGCTCCCCCCACCACCA
The DNA here is from genome assembly GCF_002837175.3 of Physeter macrocephalus. NCBI lineage: Eukaryota > Metazoa > Chordata > Mammalia > Artiodactyla > Physeteridae > Physeter > Physeter macrocephalus. The sequence continues at coordinate 35,169,958 of NC_041224.1, read as the reverse complement.
CCTCACTTCCCGTGGGACTCGCGTGTGTGGAGCTCTGAGCTCCTGTGGAGAGCCTAAAACTAACCAGACAGGCCGCCATGCAGGAGGAGGTGGCACAAAGGCCCAGGACCAGCCAACGAATGTCAGCTCAATATGTTTTGCCTAGTTTTTAAGCCCTCTGCCAGAATTCCTGAGTCCACCCCCAGTCTTCCTACTGTCTCACCTCAGGCAGTCTGTCCAACTTATTCGTCCACTACAGCTTTTCCCAGAGGCCCCAGGGCCTAGAATGCTGCCCCTCTCACCAACAATTTCTAATATTTCCCTCCACAAAGTCTTTTTGCATTTAGCAGTAGAAAAGCTAAGCATGTCCTTTGACTTCACTTATTCTGGATGAGAAAAGATTTTATGCTTTCTATTCAAGGAAAAGAAAGAAAGAAAGAAAAAAGTAAGGCCCCTGAGGGCAGGGACTGTTTCTTATTCATGACTAAATCTCCATCTCCTAGAACAGGGCCTGGTCCCTCCTCACTCAACACACAGTAGTTGAATTAATATGACTGGCATTATGTCAAGAAGTTGAAATACAAGCATCTCTATGACTTCAACCCCACTGGATCCTCCAGGTGGCCCACTCGACTGGCATTTGTACTGGAACCACTTTAAACTGGCATCCAAATCCCTGTCCAAGTGATTCATTTATTTTCAGGACTTTTCAGACACAGCTGCCTTTTCTGTATTTTATTATTTTTTAGGGGATCTATTTACATCAGTTACAATCAAGAATAAATTCACCCAATTAACTTTTGCAAATAAAATGTCAAATATATGTTAAAAGAAGATGAAAAATCATAAGGAAAGTTATTATTGAATCCATGGGGCTTCCCTGGTGGTGCAGGGTTAAGAATCCGCCTGCCAATGCAGGGGACACAGGTTCGATCCCTGGTCTGGGAGGATCCCACATGCCGCAGAGCAACTAAGCCCGCAAGCCACAACTACTGAGTCTGTGTGCCACAACTTTTGAGCCCGCATGCCACAACTACTGAAGCCCGCATGCCTAGAGCCCGTGCTCCGCAACAAGAGAAGCCACTGCAATGAGAAGCCCGCGTGCCGCAACACAGTTGCCCCCGCTCACCGCAACTAGAGAGAGCCCACACGCAGCAACAAAGACCCAATGCAGCCAAAAATAAATAAATAAATTTATTTTTAAAAATAAATTAATAAATCCAATACAGCATGTTAAGCCATATCTTTAAATGAGGATATGAAGATGGAAAGTTCTCCTAGGATGGGGAAACTTCAGTTATTAGATAATCTAAAAACCTCAAGGAGAAAGAATGAAGAAGGATGAGGAAAGACCTCTAGGTAATATTTTTGCTTTGAATTTGATTTCAAAAGAGCAGAGACACCTAAAATGTGAGCTCAGGCAGCACCCTTCTCAGCCTGACTCCTTCGCACCAGCAGCCCTACGGAGGGACCGCGCACGTCCTCCACAGAAAGAACTGTGATTTACACGTCTGCTCACTGCTTTAGCACAGGCGCAGCTTCCAGAAACGAAACGGATGCTGGTGCTCCACGGAGCCAGCGTCCACTCTTCCAAGTCAAAAAGGGCCGTTTTAGTTACCAAAAGAAATGCTTACGTTCTGGTTTCATACTTAAATAAACTCAGAAATTTAAGGGACGGCCCTTCTCAGCAGGCATGCACTTGGCGTTGGTTGCCATAGGGATAAGGTTCAGCCACATGCTTCCCTGATCTTGCCTAAAACGAAACATCCCACACATGTGAAATGGGGGTCAAAGGACAGGAGCGCCTGTGGCTCCGGAGGGTCAACAGCAGAATTGTGTGCCGACTGTCTCAGATGTGCAAGAATATTGCTCCTGTTTCTAAGGAAATGGCTGCAAAAATTTATAACAAATGAGTTAAGAGCTCACAGGAGATTTCTAATTCCGTTCCATAAGAACTTTATAGAGCAGGTGTGCAGGAAATGAAGTACCCCTGCTCCTGGAAAGTCCCTGGGATGGTGGCGGGGGCAGAGCCAGGAAAGGCAGGCAGGCCACCGGCGTCTCCGAGCTGGAAACTGGCACACGCTTGAGCCCCACCCAAATCCAGGGATGCAGAACCTTTGGGGCTGGGCCCGGGGCGATCCTCAAACTCATTCAAGTGTAAGACTGACAAGCATCAGGGCCAATGGATCCCCAGAAGCCAATCACGAGAAAACAAAGCCTTTTAACACCTCTCGCCACCATTCTGCTCCAGCTGAGCCCGGAGTGGACACTCAGTTCCAGAAACCCTCTCCCCGGACAGGGTGCATCCCAGTGTGGGACCTACTGGAAAACCATCAAGAAATCTTAGCTCCCCTGCCAAGCACAGTTATGGAAGGCCTCCAGTAAAGGCTGCCATCCATCCCCCAGATGGCCCGCAACTGCCCAGTGCCAACATCTCCACACTTCAGAGTGTCAGGAAAGACCATCCGTGGGAACCCACAGCCTCCTGACTGGACTCTTCTCCTGGCGAGGCCCACACATCAGCGAGCACAGGGGCCGCCAGCTTATCTTGCGTAGGAGAGGGTTCAAGAAGGGACCCCCCCCGTGACTTGTTCGAGGCCTGTGCACTCTGCTCCTGTGGGAGGTGTTCACCACTCACTCAGAAGAGATTAAAAACAACCGAAGATGTAATTCCCCTCGGCCTCAGTGTCCACACCTATAAAATGCCAACCCAACTGAAAAAATAATGTGGTGTTACTTCCATAAATAATCGCTTGTCCTGGCACTTGAGTTATGTGCCTACCAGACCCGGAGGGGCCGGCACCAGCGGCCCAGGAACCGACTAGGAGGAAAGTTAAGGCACCAAATGGTTCCACAGGTTTACATTCTTGGCAAGGCTGGACCAGGCAAACACCATGTCAGCATCCACCCTGGATGGCTTTGATTCCAACTTCTTTTAATAATTACTATTGTTTCTAATTCATGATAATTGGAAGGGGAATTTAACAGCAGGTAATTAAAGCCACTGTACCATCTGCTCCTGAATTACCATGCCACACATTCCTAATAAAAGTGGACTTTATACCAGGAACTGTGGCCTGGAAAATGGGGTCCAAGAGGCTCTTTCCTGTGGCTCCCTCAGGTTGCAGCCCCTGGAGGGGAGAGGCCCGGACCGCCACTCTGTGATGCGTTGTTGTCTGACCTTCGCCCATCCAAACCAGTCCCCTGCTCCCACCTTCCTCCAGCCTAAGAGACTCAGGGATTTTTTTTCTGCATAGATGGCCAGGGAGCCTGGGTTATCCAAACCAGCCACTGCATTCAAACCAGCCCACAGCACTCTGACAGCTGCTGAGGACCAGGAAAGCTAACTCAGCAGCCGTTCCCAGGCTCTCTTGTTTCAGGATGCACGTATGTCTGTATTCACGTTAGCAACCACATCTTTTTGCCACACAAATAACACAAATGACAATGCAGCTTCTGCACCTGGCCAGGAATCCATGCTCAGCCCCACCTGTGCCCACAATTCGAGATCACACGACCGGGAACTCTGCTGTTTGCCCTCTGTGTGTATGGTGGGACCTGCCACAATATTCCCGAGGACTCACTGAGGCGGGGCCTGGCCAGGGACGCATAGGCACGGCCCGTGGCCCCCACCAGATCCCTGAACCAACTAAGAAAGCGGCCCAGGCAGCAGGCAGCCACCCTGGCCTGCACGAACCTTGAGGTTCATGGACAACAGAGACCTCAGGACCCCACGTGGCCCTCCTGTCCAGGTGCTCCCGCTGGGACGGCCCTGGCCAGCAGAACTTCCATGGAAATGGAAACGTCCCAGATCCGCTCAGTCCAAACAGAAGCCAACGCTCACGTGGGGCTGCTGAACACCTGAGAGGCTGCTAGTGTGACTCAAGGACAGAACTTTCAATTAATTAACTTCTTTTCCAAATGTATTTCTTTAATTCATGTGACTAACAGCCGTGGCTACTGGCTACCAGAGTGTACGTCACAGCTTGAGGGAGTGAGCGTGCCCACAAGCTCTTACGGTTCTTCAAAGTAATTCACGAGGTGATCATGAAGAAAATCTCCTCAGTAACATGGACAACAGAGGCCATGAGAAGAACTCGGTCTCTGGAGCTAGACAGACCTGGCTTTGACCCCCAGAATCTGCCTCCTCTTCTGAAAGTGGTGATCACACCCACCTGCACAGGTAGCAAGACAGGGAAGATGGGCTGGCCCAGCCAGCCAGGTGTCACCCTTTGGAAAGAGGGCCCTCCCACAAAGGAGTAATGAGGAGACACTTCCTACGACACACCTCATGCTCCTCAAGGGGACGTGAGTGGAAATCCTACCGTGGAGGGCGTCAGGTTTGAGCAGCCACTTCTGCCAACGTTCAAGTGACAAAAGTAGAAATCGCGTGTATGCCACTTGCTTTGTCTTTCAGGAGACGTCATTTGCACAGCTGTTAAGAAGATATCAAATGGTGTGTGTCTTCGATCTAACCCCACGGACCACACGGCCCCTTCTGTAGGGCCCAGAAACTTGCAGATATTCTCATCAGGGACGGGTTGTATATAACAGGGAACAGGTTACTGTGCCTGTTAACAGGGTTTTGTCTCCTCGGATACATTCAGCTCATCGAGATTTCACCACTGAGACCTCAAGGTCATTTATAGTCACTTACCTGCAACTACAGAAGGGAAGTAAGGACACTGCATTACCAAACTTCAGTTCTCTAAGACACACCCCCATCCAACATATAAATGTTTATAAAATGTCCACTTTCTTGGGATTCTGAAAGAGACGGCTAACGGCAGTTGTCCTGAGCTCTTTCTTCGCTGGAACTCTTGACTCACCTGAAACAGTATCACTGGCAGATTTTACCGATGGAGCAAACATCCACTTGGAAGAGTTCCTGGGCTATGGTGTTGAAAATCTCTACCACGCATTGGATTACAACAGCCTCCAAACAGTAGGAACTGTGGCTCACATCAGATGATCCAAAAGGGCTCTTGGAATGAAACCCTACCAAATGCCACCACATATCCTACTTCCAAACTAATTGCTTTTTGTCTGCCAGTTGGCTGCACTGACCAACTGAGTCAGATTTTATGAGCACATGAGAGGTTCAGGATCTGAGGGAAGAAACTCCTGGTGGAATTCTTGCACACCAAGCGCCCTTTTCTTCCAGTGCCATCCTGAAGACCGCTGAGAAATGGCATAGGGCCCTTCTCCTTCTTCAGTATAACAACTCAGGCTTACGTCCCCCCCACCCCGACTCTGTCTACCCCTCGATTATAGGCTTTTGTGGGAAAAAAATCAGTTCTTTTTACTTTGGGCTCCAAAACAAGTACATAATTTCTAACAATTCTATCAATTAAATTGTCAAGCAGCAGTTTGTAATCTGGACCACAATCTGATGCAAAATTCACAAGTAATTTGGGCTGCAATAACAGCTCCTATTTACATAACAGATGAACACAGATGAAAACTTCAACTAATCTGTATATATTGTTTGTGGGACCAATTTCATAAACAAACCAGCTATTCAAGCAAAGAGAGTGTCTTCAGTCAAATGCAAATTAATTTGCTTCCCTTATAAAAGATCTTTTTCTTTGCCAGTATGGATTTTTAAACCTATGGTCATAGGAGGAAATGCCATAAATCTACATTCCTCCTGACTAGGTCTGTGTCCTTCCTTCTCAGAAGGCGGCACAGTGAGACTCTCCTAAGCCTCCCATTGGTGAGCCCACCCACCAGAGTGAAGCAGCACAGAAAACCACACATGGACCAAGGGACAGGCCTGGAATCAAGCCTGAGGCACAGAAACAACCTCGCCCGAGTTTCCCCACACATGCGGTGCCCCTCAGGGGATTGATGTGACCACGCACGTGAAGGATGCAGTGCTGAGCCGGCCAGAGTGGATACACAGCCAGTGGGATGTCCCTCCTGTGACGCAGCAGTTCACCATGGGGACAGGTCTCGGGAACAGGCGTCCAGGGGCCTGAACAAGGCATCAAATCGATGCCTTCAGGAGCAGCAGGTGGGTAAATGGGAAAGTGGAATTTGGGTGCCCTCCTTAGGACACAAATACAAAAGTTCTTTTCCCTCCTTTACTGAGATGTAATTGAGGTGTGATGCCGTGTCAGTTTAGGGTGACCTGACAATCTGATACATTTAAACAGCACCACGCGTGACACCACAGTTAGGCAGCTGACGACCTCTACCACTGCACAGTCTCACTTTGTCTTTTTTTGCCATGAGAGCATTTAAGACCTACTCTCTCAGCAACTCTCAAGTACAGTACAAGTTTCAATACAGTACTTGAAAGTTGCTGTTAACTATGGTCACTGCATTCCATCCCCAGAACTTACTCATCTTACGATGGAACTCTGTGCCTTTTGACCAGCATCTCCCGTTTCTCCTCCCTCAGCCTCTGGCACCACCATTCTACTCTCTGCCTCTATGAGTTTGACATTTTTTAATTCCACGTATAAGAGGGATTATGCAGTATTTGTCTTTTTAAAATTTATTTTCTTCAAGTATAGTTGATTTGCAGTGTTAATTTCTGCTGTACAGCAAAGTGACTCAGTTATGCATATATATATATTCTTTTTCATATTCTTTTCCATTATGGTTTATCACAGAATATTGAATATAGCTCCAGGTGCTATAAAGTAGGTCCCTGTTGTTTATCCATACTATATATAACAGTTTGTACCATGCAGTATTTACCATTCTCTGACCTATTCCATTTAGCAATATGTCCTCCAGGTTCATCCATGTTGCAAATGGCAGGATTTCCTTCTTTTTATGGTTAAATAATATATATACCTCACATTTTCTTTATCCATTCATCCATTGATTTCACACTTAGGTTGCTTCCATGTCTTGACTATTGCAAATAACGCAGCAATGAACATGAGAGTGCAGATACCTTTGAGATTTTTATTTCATTTCCTTTGGAAAAATACCCAGAAGCGAAATTGCTAGGTCATATGGTAGCCCTATTTTTATTTTTTGAGGAACCTCCATACTGTTTTCCAACGTGGCTGCACCAATTTACATTCCCATCAACAGTGCACAAGGGTTCCCTTTTCTCCACATCCTCACCAACCTCGTTATCTTTTCTTTTTGATGATGGCCATTCCTGCAGGTGTGAGGTGATATCTCATTGCGGTTTGATTTGCATTTCCCTGATGATTAGTAATGTTGAGCATATTTTCATGTACCTGATGGCCATTTGTATGTCTTCTTTGGAAAAATGTTTATTCAGATCCTCTGCTCATTTTTAAAATGGATTGTTTGTGTTTTTGGTTTTCTTTTTTCTTTCATTTTTTTTCTCTTTAGTTGTATGAGTTTCTTATAAAATCCCGTGCTGATGAGATAAAACCCAGGACTGACTCTAGGTCTGAAACCCCATGGTTTGCATTTGCCTGCCTGCATCAGTGAGTGAAAGGATGCAATCACTCCATAAAAGGGCAAATCTCTCATAATCCTGGTTGACATCACAGTATTTATCCCAAAACATAAAGGTATTGGTGAAATACCTCCCGAGGAAATAGATCAAAGTCGACACATTCTTCTTTAATCATTAAAGCCTTAAAATCCATTCAAATTATTTTAGTCTAAATTTCTAGCATAGTACCTACAACATAGCAGGCAGTAATTGAATCTTGGTTCATCTGGCTGGTAGATCTGGACCCAAAGCCCATAAGCCCTCTCAGTGGACATCTGGCCCTGTTCAAGCTCGTGCATGGTTCCATTTACCGACATTTACCTTTCCAGGTTCACGCCCTACCTTCCCAACTTTCCCAACCATGCAGCTAGCTCTCTGAAATAGTTGGGGGCCACTGTGGCTGCCAGAGCTCCTTACAGCAGGCTTTACAGATATGGCAAGATGTCCAGGAACCTTCTACCTCAAGCTGGTATTCTCAGGTAGGTCTGAACCTGACTGGCCTAATCCTACAGCAGTGGTTCTCAAACTTCTTCCTGCACAGAACCCCCAAGAAGGCTCAATGAAACACAGATTGGGAGGGTTCCTCCCACCCCAGAGTTTCTGACTCAATAGGGTTGGGGTGGGGTCCAGCATCAGGATTTCTGACAAGTTCCCAGGTGACAGTGACGCTGCTGATCTCCAAACCACCTTCCTGGGGTATTCCCTCCCTTGGCAGGACATCAAGGAATGAAACTGCGGCTTTAGTTCAGCTACTTCCTGCTCTTTCTCATGCCCTCCTGAGTCTGCACGCGTAGTACCAACTGTGTGATGAGGCTCCCTCACTCTTTCCAACAACGAAGTCCCACCTACCTGATCTAACGTAGATACTCTCATGACTCGGGTTTGCTACATAGCATGCAGCCATTAAAAGTGACATTTGTTAAGAACGTTTGTTAACATGGAAATTTTTCATGATATGATACTAGCAGAAAAAACAGCAAGTAATAAAGTTTATTATTTATTATTTCAGAATACAGAAGTATTGGTTTAAGTATAAATGGGTGGATGGATGGGTGAGGGGATGGATGGATGGGTGGGTGGTGGGTGGATGGGTAGATAGGTGGATACTGAGAAATCCCTGGAAGGAGATACAATATTAAAAGAGGTTATTCCTGGCGGTGAGATTATTTGTGTTTTTTGCCAAATAATTTTCAATTAATACTTAGTAACAGGAAAAAATCAGTTGTTTTTAGTTTGTTTGAAAATGCTTTAGGAAATGTATGCTTTCCTAATGCTTCTCGATCAGATATTTTTTATTGGTTATGCTCATTCTCATTTATCCCCGAGTCAGTGTGACACAGTGGGAAAGTGTATCTTTTGAGTCCAAAAACCTAGTCCTGCCTTCACATCTGTAAAATGGAGATAGCATCTCCCCTTTCTACTCCAATGGGCCATGAAGAGCATATGAAACCACACATGAGGAGCTTCCCGAGGCCTCAAAGCACTAACGTGGCATAAAGACAGAGAGAGATTTGGCTCCTCAGCTCCTCTTGGAGGCTCGGCTGCTTCCCCACTTAATGTGTACCTCACCCAAAAGGCACAGGAAACACTGTATTAAATTTTAATATAGTTGCATTTTCACAGTATATGAATGCAAAAGGAGTACACCCTTGAGTGATTTGGAATCCACTCCAACCAACACCAGGCAGGCATGCGGTTCCTGCCTGCTAGCAAAGAGCAAAGCAACGCAAGCCCAGCTCTGCACCCAGCCTAGTACACGACTGCTTTCCAAAGTCAGCCATAAGCCTTGACAAAGTCCATTTATAAACACTAAATATCCAAGATACATAGCTAAGTAACTTACTAATTCAGGAAGGATTTACTGAGCAAACCCTAAGCAAGCATTCGCCCTAGTGGGCACAAAGAAAATGGCAAGTTAACGTTAACAGTGCTAAGATGGAGATGCACACGCGTCACCATGACAACACAGAGAAGGAAACAACTGCACTTGAGCCAGAGAGTTGGGTCCCAAGTAGCCCAGAGAACCCTAAGACCCTGCAGCCTCCAATGTTCTCTGGGTGCACTAGGCTGCACCCACACCCCCGCAGGCCTGGTCAGCAGCCCCCACCTTCACCCACTGAGGTTTCTAACAGCACAACCAACACCACTAGGACTCACTGTCCATCTTAAAGCAGACACCCAGGAAAGATCACCTCAAACTGTATTTTTGCTAGATAATCTCCTGCATTTTAGATCCAGGCTCCAGATGACAACTCTGAAAATAAAAATATGTCAACCTAATTTACAGGCATTTTTTCAGCTGGTCATTATTTATACTAATAATTACAAAACAACCTGAACTCCACTGCAGCTGGTGGACAACAAGCCTTCTATGATCCACTGGCCCACCAGCCTGGCGGACCTGCCCGGCATCCCTCCATCTGCCCGTGCCGGTCAGACTGACATGAAGTCCCAGGACGATGACTAACAGACAGTCACACACCAGCTTCAGCCCAGAGGAAACACCATGTAAACAGTTAAATACATCTTAAAAACAGGCAGCTGGCTGCAGCCAATTCCTGGATTAAATGTGGCTCAGGGGCTTCCCTGGTGGTGCAGTGGTTAAGAATCCGCCTGCCAATGCAGGGGACATGGGTTCAAGCCCTGGTCCGGGAAGATCCCACATGCCACGGAGCAACTAAGCCCGTGAGCCACAACTACTGAGCCTGCGCTCTAGAGCCCGCGAGCCACAACTACTGAAGCCCTGGTGCCTAGATCCCATGCTCCGCAACGAGAGAAGCCACCGCGGTGAGAAGCCTACGCACTGCAACGAAGAGCAGCCCCCGCTCGCCGCAACTAGAGAAAGCCTGCGCGCAGCAACGAAGACCCAACGCAGCCAAAAATAAAATAAATTAAATTTAAATTAAAAAAAAAATGTGGCTCAGAGCGCTTCCCTGGCCAGCGTGGCTCCATGGGGAAGGAAACGTAGCTGGGCTCCACCTGGACCTGTAGGCTGAGCCACCAGCAGCCGACAAGACATCGCTTTCCACAGCTTCTGAGGGCTGGTGAAGGACATGGGAGTTATGAACAGGAGGAGAAGGTTCGGGGGGAAATAGGAAAAAGCGCTCCTGAATTGAAAGAAGATGTGAAGCCGTGCACGGCCTCACACACACCTGCCAGACGTCCTGCTGTCTCCATCGGGTCAGGGACATCAGTAGCTCCTAATGTGTCCAAATAAATACAGACACCACCTTTCCAAATTGCACCGAATTTTTTATTACTTACAAATGGCGAACAGTTGCCTAAAATCCTCCCCCCAAAATTAAAGTTAACCTGAAATTGTATATAATAAAATTTATTTTTAAATGACAACCCTTCAGCTTAAAAGAATTAAATACTGAAGGATACTGCATTAGACAGTAATAGAATAAAACGGTGAAGATGAATTACCATAGAAGCCCCCAGAAAAGGGCCTCTAAGCAACATGCCAAGATTTCCATAAACTGGACTCGAGAAGAGCTGCATCTAATGAAACACATGATGAGCCATGAGCCGCTGGGTTCATCCCAAAATAACAAACTACTCAAATTGTACTCAAAAGTAAAAGCAAGCTGATACACTGTGAATAAATGAAAACAAATAAGGAACCAGGATTTCGATGGGATGCTGCTTCCAAATTTCAATTAACCCTCAATCCTGTCACCATAAACATTCATTAAAAACGGCCATGGGGAGTCCCCTGGTGGCCTAGTGGTTAGGATTCTGGGCTTTCACTGCTGGGGCCTGGGGTCAATCCCTGACTGGGGAACTGAGGTCCTAAGAGCCGCACGGTGTGGCCAAAAAACAAAAACAACAGCCACACTAGTTGAGCACCTGTGACGTGCGTCCCTGTGATCTTCACAGCCACCATATGACTGAGGTAGAACTATGACCCCATTTCACAGATGGGAAAACAGAGGTAAGGACAGGTCACGGAACCTGCCACAGCCACACAGCTGGTAAAGAGCAGCCACAACGGCTGCCGGGACCTGGGCCCATGCATCCCTTTAAACCAACCGCCTGCCGCCCCCGACAGAACTCAGTTGTGTCCACCTGCCATCAGGTGCATCCACACAGGGGGCTGGAGTGGGTGCGGGGGAAACCACCTGACCAGCAGCCCCTGGAGGAACAGTCACAGTGCCACCTCCTCTCTCCACCTCACCTCCGCTTCTGGTCTCTTTCTCCTCCCCGCACACTTCACTTTTCCGCTCCTTTGTACCCAGAGCCCATGAAGTGGCTCCACCACTTTAAAGAGGCTCAGCGCTGCCCCCAAAGATGCTCGGGCCTATTTGGGACAGGATAGGAGAGAGGGGGAAGTGCCAGCACAGAACGAGAGCCCGAGACCACCTACTGAGCCCAACTCAGGGGAGAACAGCCAAGGTCACAGACCGTGAGTCGAATTAAAACCTGTTTTTGCTTTTTCGCTCGAACTCCCATTTTAGACCATTCAGGAGCCAATCTGTTAATTTCCCCCAAGAACCGTTAGGATTTATTCTTTGGCTACAGACACCATTCTCCTATGAGTTACTGATAAGATCAAAAGCCTTCTACAGCATACAAAACTCATCTCTCTGTCCTCCTGTCATTAAGGCAGATCTCATCACGTCACTCGCTGAGGCAGGAGTTCTTCTGGCTCAAGAGGAAACCCAGCAGTGGCTCACGTAACAAGGGCCCTTGCCTTGTGGTACGAGGGAGCGGGCCTCGGGGAGCAGCGCGCACAACAGCCTCACGGGCCACGCTGTCACCCACCAGCCTTCACGTGGCTTTCCGCCTACACCCCAAGAAGCTGCTTTGCCACTGGGCATCATGGGCGTGTCCCGGGCAAGAAAAGAGGGTGAGAGGGCTGGGGGTTGTTTGTTTTTTTATCCCAAAAGGGGACACCCTCCCCAGGAACCTTGACAAACGCCTCATTCCCTAGAACCTGTCTCCCAGCCACTGCTTGTTGCAAAAGTGAGTTTTAAGCTGGGCCCACAGCTTCCCAGAGCAAAACCAGGGATTTGTTCGTAGGAGCAAATGGGCATCTTCCTGGCGGCCGGCAGCCGAGAAGCCCCTGCGAGGAATCTCATCTTCCCCCCAACCGAGGGCACCGGCTGCCTCCACTTCCACAGCCCCCGAGGAAGGTGGGTTTGCCTCACATATTAGCCACGGTCTATGGGAAATCCTCAGCCTCCGTTAAGGTCAGGTGAACAGAGAATGAGGTCACCAACAAAGATGCCTGCAACACCGGCCTGGTCCACCCCTGCCGGGCACAAACAAGACAGCGTCTCTCGGCCACGACCGCTTGCAGCTGGCACAGAAGCACCTCCTAGGCAACGCTCATGTGCACAGATGCACCGCAGGCCGGGCCCACCAGGTCCACCTCACTGCATCATCCCCACCTGACCGGAGCTTTGTTGCACACACAGTTTTTTCCCATGACTTAGGGGTTTACCCAGATACTAACATGCAGAATCAGGAATCTGAAAGCTTGTTAACATCGTCCTCAACCACATTCCAGGCACAGTTCTGAGTGCCTCGCGTGTAATAACTTATTCCTACTTAATCGTCGAGGAAACCAAGGCACAAAAAGGTTTAGTAACTGCAGGAAATTACACTACTGCTAAGTAGCAGAACTGGGATTCAAGACAATGTTAACCACATGCCGACCTCGTTCTCTCGGCTGAGATAACATCCAGAATTAACAAGATAAAATATCACTACGCAAACAAAGCCAAGGTGGCCTCTAAGTACAGCCCTGGGTGGCTTATTTCTTTACTGCAGGCTGAGACCCATTAGCTCAAGTCTGCCAGCACCAAACTCAAACTTTTCACACATCCAGTAATGTTTAAATAGCTCAAACAAGCATATTCTAGCCACTGAGAGCCTGCTGCTCTGCCCAGCAACGGGCTCTGTGCCAGGTGGGGACGGGATGGAGGTGCAGACGGGGACCACACTCTCCATCCAAGGCAGGTCCAAACCGGAGGGTCAGACAGGCCACGGCACACAGCCACCCTGCAGGAGCCCTGCAGGGTGGAAAAGTGTTACCCAGCAAAAATGGGCGGAGCAGGGACCCTGTCAGAGAAAAGGAAGGGCCTGATTAAAGAGAGGGGAAGGGAGCATCGTGAGTCTCCAGGAACCACCAAAAGTTTCCTTCAGCCAAACCTGCAGCGTTCCTCAGCCTCAGGGCTACCGACACCTGGTCACCTGCCGTGGGGACGTCCTCTGCTCTGCAGGGTGTGTAGCAGCTTCCCTCTCTCTCCCCACAGGTGCCAGCATCACCCCAACCATCAAAAATACCTCCAGAACTTCCCTGGTGGCGCAGTGGTTAAGAATACGCCTGCCAATGCAGGGCGCACGGGTTCAAGCCCTGGTCCGGGAAGATCCCACATGCAAAGAAGCAGCTAAGCCCACGTGCCACAACTACTGAGCCTGTGTTGTAGAGCCCGCAAGCCACAACTACTGAGCCCACATGCCACAACTACTGAAACCTGAGCACCTAGAGCCCGTGCTCCACAACAAGAGAAGCCACCACAATTAGAAGCCCGCCGCACAGCAACGAAGAGTAGCCCTGCTCGCTGCAACTAAAGAAAGCCTGTGCGTGGCAACGAAGACCCAATGCAGCCAAAAATAAATTAATTAAATAAATAAATTTTTTAAAAACATACCTCCAGAAACATCCCATGTCCCCTGCCCTGGGGGTCAAGGTCGCTGAGGCCAGGAACCACTGGGCCCAGCAGGTGGACGAGGCGGATTCGTGGAGTGTGGGCTTGGAGGGCTCTGAGCAGCTTAACAAGAAATGTGTTTTTTGTTTCTGTGGGTTTTGCTCCCAGGAATGGCATGATCAGCACTCTCCTTAGGATAGCGGGTGGAAGAGATTACAGAAGAGATGGCCCATCTGGATCCTCATCGCCTGGGTCCACGGAGAAGGAGGCAGAGGATCGACACGTGGTGGCAGTGGGGAGCCAGAGAACACACAGGCCATGGGAGCCACCATGCCTGACCCTCAGGTCCGCGCATGCCAGGGGCCCTCGGTCACCTGGTGTGGGGATTCTTACAGTGACCCTGAGAGGTGGCTGTGACTGTCCCTTTCTCCAGAGGAAGAAATTGGTCCAAAATCAACACAAGGAGGATACGGGTTCATCTCAAAGCCTGGGTCCCTCCCTGGCATCAGGGCCACCCCGGACACAGACCTGCTCCTGGTGCTGCAAGAATGGATGTGGGGAGCCCAAGATCCAGCCCCCCTCTACCTGCCAGAGGCCAGGTTGAGTGTGGCTACCCACACAGACACCACCAATCAGACACTTCATAGATGGACCTGGGCTTGAAGGATGACGCTCAGGCCTGACTATGTGGAAAATGGGTCCACTGTTCCTGTGGATCAGACTCAATGTCGTTGCTGGGCTGTCACCTGGGGGTCACCAAACGTGAGTCACAGGAGGTGTCCTCAAGGAGGAGCTGAGCCCAGGGCACTTTATGGAAAGCTAACCACCAGTTCTGTGTTAAGTTCGTTCTAACTAGATCTGCACTAAATTCTTCCCAAGTTTTGGTACCCTGAGCTGAGGGCAAGAGACAGGTTCCATGTTGGGAAGTGGACCCTGGCACGTCCATCTCCAGGGGCAGCACCTGCTCCCCAAGGGGCTGCTGAAGAGCGTTTGCTTTCTCATCCATAAAACAGCAAAGCTGGACCCAACTATGCTGGCGCTGTAAAAATCTATGTTGTAAAATCAAAGGTGCTCACAGACTCGGCCCACAACTCTAACCCAAGAAACACAACACGAGGTTAATGAAACCACACAACTAGCACCAATCAGAACGGAACTGACTGCTTTGCTTTTCTGGTGTTTCTCTTTGTTTAAATAATCAAAGATACTTGTACACAAGGAAAACCTGCACTATGGAGCTGAACAAAAAAAAAAAACAATTTTCTTTCTAATTAAAGATTTTTAAATTCTTCCATATACTTTCTTTAATAGTTGTAATTATAGCACTATTTCATGTTAAGCACTTCAACTAAATGAGAGGTTAATTATACAGACTCTGGTAATTACGAAAAGTAAAATAACATATAAAATGTCATAATGAATAATTAATAAGACCTCTTTGATCTGGTTCAGACCAGGGTTGCAGAGCTAACAGGCTCCTTCTGTCTCTTTGGTATGGGGACAATCTCATTACATAAATCAAATATCTGGTATCAAAAGCAGGAGTTCATAATAAGCATTTAACCTTGCCTTAAAAATAAGGGTAAGAAGTTCTGATTTGTTTCATACTTAAACAGATACCCCAACAGTGAGGCATGGTGACTAACGTACCTTGTGGTACAGAACAGAGACAATATATTTGTGGCAGATGTTCTAG
This sequence comes from Physeter macrocephalus, assembly GCF_002837175.3. NCBI lineage: Eukaryota > Metazoa > Chordata > Mammalia > Artiodactyla > Physeteridae > Physeter > Physeter macrocephalus. The sequence goes on along the minus strand of NC_041224.1, from coordinate 35,154,192 downwards.
GATTCCCTTCTGCAACCTGCTAGGTCGTCACATGACATGAAAACCTTCAGGAAACAGGCAATGTGGTAAACACGAAAGTAGCAGCAAGGAGGGACCTTGCCCTCAAAGAACATTAAGACTTCTTAGTGGGTAAAATAATTAATTCACAAAATTGAAATCAATAATTAAAATTATTTCATATATTGTTAATTTAATTAAAGTAACAAATTAATTCAAACAATTCACATTATTAAAATTATTTCAATTATGAATTTAATTTAATTTTAAGTAATTAAAATTAATGCAAATTGTTTCAATTATTTAATTAATGTAGTAAAATAAGTCAATTTTTAAAAGTACCATTTTTTTTGGAACTTTCTATTCGTTGCATTTCACATCTTCTAGGGGAAGCACAGTGAGTATTCTGGAATCTTATTTTCCCAGGCTCTTCTCTGTCCCTTGGGGCATTTATAGCTTTGTAGCAATCTCCATTTTAATTTAATCTGCATAAGAATATATCATCAGCAGGGATTCGATTTTGATTCAAGAGTGACACCCATGATCACATTTGAAACACAGTTAACTATCAATGTTAATACTGTTTTAATGTGTCACTTTGTGACAACCAGCAGCTATACCAGGAGTAGAACAGTCCACAGAAGGTCCTGAAACACTTTCACAAGAGCCTTCTTTAAGGAGTGGACCTTTAGAGGGAACGCTAAGGATTTTTTTAAACTAATTTTACATTGAGACAAATCTTTATCAAACGTTCACTCAATGCTAAACACCCCCTTCTCCAGCCACCCTTTGAGAGGCATCTAAAATTCAGGAAAGCAGTAACATTTTCAATATGTACTTCAGTGATGTATTCCAAGGTAGAGGGCTTTTCACCTCCACATCATTAAGTATGAAGTTCAGTGAAGGCATTTTAATATTTTTATACAGATCCAGGATAGAAAACAAAGCATCACTTCCACTCGAATACTCTACTTAAAATGTAATTTTCCAATAAGTAAACCACCAATATTCCACAACCAATATTACATGGGACTTTTGAAACCTTTAGAAACTAGTAAGTAGGATCAAATGTTATTTTTAATTTTTGCACTGGGGAGAAGAGAGAGCACATGAGTAAATTAAAATAATGGAATTAATAAAAGAGATGGTGTAATTCCATAAAGCAACATTGAAGCAGGTTTCAGAAAAAGCAGGGTGAGGTCATAAAAACACGGAGGGGCCCTTTTCCACTGAGGTCTGAGATGAGATAAACTATTAAGATGAAGAATGTTATTTGGGTGAGTTATAACTCTTATCTCAGAAAGGTAGTGAGGACTAGCCCACTAACTTCGGCACCACCGGGGGCAGGACCACCCGGGGCAGGACCACCCGGGGCAGGACCAGAGCTCAGCTGGGTGGCTTCTGCCTGGGAGCCGCTCAACCTAGTCACCCATCATCACACTGAACTCGACACTGTTTCCGCAGAAGCGCCTTCAAGGGGACAAGCACCCAGTCCTTCTATTTCGGTGGAGATCTAGCTGGGGATGGCTCTGTTTTTAGGACACTTTTAATAAAATACTTTATCCTAAAATGACTCTACATTCCTTCGCGTTACTTCAATGTTTGGGCGCACGTCACATCCTCGTCCTGGGTGCCTTTTCAAGGGAGACCTGGGTCCCTGTGTGCTCTGGGATGCAGACACTGGGCAGGAGGAGGGACACCGGGGGACAGTGACTCTCTCGACACTTGGTAAAATGAAAAGAGCTGATGTTCTGACTGACAACCATGCCACCATCACCACCAGGACATTTTACTGTGACTTACTCATTGGGAAACCCTACCCAAAGCAGGTGGCTGGCACACGGGGAGGGAGCCACAAAGGGTACCTGTGAATCAATGTGAAGAAATGTGTTCAAATCCCCAAAGAGAGGCACATACACAGCTCTTCTCCTTAAACCCTTGTCTCTCTCCTGGCTTCGCCTCTTGTAAGGACAATTCTACGGTCCCAGCAGACCAACCTCCTCCCAGAAGGTCCCCCCAGATAGTCTCCACTATCTCAAACTGTCTCAGGTTAGCCTGGCCTGAGTTCCACTGGTGATGAGACTTACATTTATAAACCCTAGTAATCAAAGAACATGAAGCCTTCCCATCTGGGCAGTCTTGTTTTAGTAACCAAATTAGCAGCATTTCATTGGCAGAAACACCAACAAAAATATCAGCATCTACATAATGCCTCCTTCTAGACACTCAGACCCCACACTCACAGCACACCCAGGGGAATTGCCTTGTCCCCTTCACTTCTCCTAACCTCTCCTGACATCGTACCTCTGAGCTTCACAATGTGTCATTTTCCACCTGCCTGTATGAACCAGCTGCACTAACCAGCCTCTACTCACAGTGGTAGCAGCTCATGAAAATTCAAAGTGACACCAGAGAGTAGGAAGGTCCTAGTTGGAAATGTCCCCCCTCCCTTTCTTCCAGGGATGCCAAGTGAGCCTCTTCAGTGGTTGAGGGTGTCGGCACTGAACTAACCTTCGATCTAGCCCAGGCCACTGCTTAACATTCATGTAAAAATGATGAACCACCAAAAAACTAAAGTTCCTTAGGAAAAGATGCTCATGAAACTGTCAACATCCTAAACTCTTCTGAAAGTAGCACAGAAGTATTCCATAAAATGTAGAGCAAATTTGATCAAAAGTCCGTCCTCAACGATCCACCTACATAAATCTTTATTTCAAATTGGCCCCAACTCTTCAAGATTCAAACAGCCTGAGATGATGGTCTCTAGGAGCAATCATAAACACGCAAGATTTAAGCAAACTTTCCAGTTTCACTGAATCTAGCTCAGGAATTCACCTTGAGAAGAGTGGTCCCCTTGACCCACAAAACACACAAAGAGGAGTTTACAAACAGTGGCAGCAGACACCCCCCTTTCCAACCTGAGAGAAACAGGGAGACAGGGAGAATGTCACAGATTTTTATCATCACTAATGCTGAAGAAACTCACAATATAAATTGCTGAGTGTTCCTGATTTAACGTAATAAAAAGAGGTTACTCTTCACTCCCCCCCCAAAAAAAACTATATACACACACCAGGAGTAGGTCTGACAATTTCCTGGCTGTTTATAAACAGGCTGTTGATATAAAGGAACTACAGCTATGGGACTGATTTTCTACAGGTACAAACCCTGTCTCAAAGTCCCACTTAGGTGGCTAAATGGACTTTGTTCTTCCTGACAGACAGAAAACATCACCAGCATTGCGGCAGCACGTCTAAGATGGTTGGACCGATGTCCAAGTCGGACACTGAACAAAGACCCAGGGCTCAGGCAGAGGAGAGGGGCCGGCGGTTTATCTCAGACAAAAACAAGCAGCAGCAGAGTGGCAGGGTCACGGTGAATAGGGAAGGAGCACTAGTAGCACTGAGTGAGCTGAGCTGGAACGGAGATGTCTGCCCCGTGCATCTCCTGTTCTTCCAAACAGGGAGGAAATGAACGCAGGACACAGTCCTGCCACTGTCAGGAAAGGCACAGAGACAGACCAAGCAGGATCACCCTCCGCCTCCCTGGAGTCTAGAGCCAAGGTCACCTTGGAGGCTGCACAAACCAGTGGGTCCTGAGAGCCATGCCCAGGAGGGGTTCTGAGCCCCCAGGGAGAGGAGGTCCTGAGCCCCCTGGGGGAGGAGACAGACAGTTCCTTCCGTCACCCGTCCAAGGCACAGTTACAGGGCACCCACTGCAGCCAGTGGTCCAGCTGGGTGACCCCAGCTCTGGCTGACCCTGAGGAAGGCACAGTCCAGTGGGGAGCGAGGCACAGACACCAGCGCCGTGAAGGGCACAGGAAGGGCACACAGAGGGCCACCCTCAGGGGTCGAGCACTGTCGTTTCTAGCCCAGGGTGTAAAGATGACCGTCGACACAGACCAACTCAAACAAAATGTCTGTATCTGAGGGAAACTGTTAATACAGACATTAAAACAGGCAGTGCTTAAATTTTTATAAATTGTTTCTCTAACCAATTCTCCAATTTTTAAGACAATCCACACTAAATAGATATTTTTAGTATCATTTACACTTTTAACTATGCACAAAATAACTTTATGAGAAAGGGAAACTACGTGGGAAACCCAAAGGGAAGAAATCCTACAATGAATCATGAGAACCACATCACAAATACTTACACAGACATACCCTATATCTCAATCCAAAAGTGCAGCTTGATATTTTCTCTTAATTTCCAGATTTCTTATTTTCTCCTACTTTTAAACAGGAGGAAAAAAACCTGAAAGGACGCTACAATGAAGGTACCCAAACTTTCTCCACGTGGATCTGACAACTGTTAATATTTAGTTATGTTTACTTTGTCATCTACTGCCCCACCCGCCATCCAACCAGCATCCCCCTTCCCCCAGGCCCACTGAAGGATAAGTGGAAGACTTCTAACTGCTCACCCCTAACTCCTCAGCCAGACATTTCCTAAGAAGTAGGATACTACACAACCACAAACCATCATCACACATAAGACAATTAACAATAATTTCATATTATCATTGTCCAGTTTATAATCAAACTAGCTCAATTAACCCAAAAATGTCTCTTACAGCTGTTTCTTCTCCAAACCAATCCAACCCAGGTCACAGCTGCATTTGGCTATTCTCTTTTCTCTCTTCTCATTGGTAACAGTCCCCGCCCCTCCCCGTACCCCACCCCACACTCTCTATTTCCCATGGTCCTCACTTTTTCACAAGTCCCAGGCAGCTGTCTCGAAGAACGTCACTACTCTAGACAGTCTCTTCCTCAGCAGTCACCACACTGTTCCTCTCCCCACCCACACCTCCTGCTCACAAGAATCCAGGTAAACTCTTCAGAGCAACCTGGCTGACTAGGGTCACATACTGCCTACCACAGTGCAGACTCACGGCCACCCCACGCTGATAAATCACAAATAGCTTTCGAGGGATGCTGGGTGGGTGTCTTGCCCACAAAGTCTGAAAAGCTCAGGCGCGCTTCACGCTGCATCCCACAGGCCACACACACACACACACACACACACACACACACACACACACACACACACACACACACACACACACACACACACACACACACACTTCCAGCAACCAGGGAAGACCCTCACCAGAATCAGCCACCATGCTGGGCTTAAAAATGCTGACTGACCACTTCCATCACTTCCTCCTGGACCAGCCTCAGTAAAATAAGAGATCCTTTCCCAGCTCACCTCTTCCCTTTTGCTTTAAATGTGGCTTTTTATTTGTTTTTTTTAACTTGTGAACTTTTATTTCTTCAGTGCCATGTGGTGAGTAATCACTGTTTTGACACACAAAATTTGGCATTAACTTCGGCTCTTGTATAAGTATTTCTGTGAAAACATAACATGTAATAAGGTGATATTTACATTATTTTTACAAGGCATATTTACAAGGCTTTATGTATCACAAGATGATTTAAGTGATCCTAATCTGCATTTCTCCAGGACTTAGGGCTGTTTTTTCCAGACCCATTTCCTACACCGCTAACACGCCAAGGTCCATGGGGAAGGCATTTATCTGAGTATTTGGTAAACGTTCCCCTCGTGCTATAAAACTCTCCTGAAAAGAGAGCACAGCCAAGGCTGCAGGGCCCCTCACCTGCGTTTGTAGGACATTGAACCACAGATGCTGATGTGGAAGAGACACAAGCAGTGGGTCTTCATTCTCCACAAGGTTTTTCCCCCCCACAGATATTTGCGAGATTTCCTTCCAACCTTCTCAGTATTCTTCAATGGCTATGGTCACAGATTTCATCCACATGTTTTTTTCTCCAAGTACTTCTATATTCCTCATACAATATTACCTTAATTTTCCTCCATGACAAATTACACGATGCCCATCGGAATAAGCGTCAAGTTTCAAAGACGGGGCAAGAACCAGGTCAGATCATACTGTTACGCCAGATTCTAGACGGTTCCCAAACAGGGAAGGAAGCAGCACAGCCCTCCTGGATGTCTGAGGCAACAAGACGTGCGAGCAAAGTCACCACCTGACGAAAAAGGCCACCAATTCACAGAAGACGGTGCTTGTGCTTCTGAGACAGCTCAGGATGACGTGGAAAGAAAGAGAAAGCGCTTCAGACACATGAACGCAAGCATCTTCCCAAAGGGCCAACGATCCACACCCACCACTTCCATCCAAGACTGCCCAGTGTTCCTTGTTCTGGTAGCTGATTGTAAATTCTGGGGGCTCCCGTGTTTTCACTGCTCAGAAGGCCAAAATCACCGTTAAATTCATTTTCTCTCTTTTCCAAAGTTTAACAAGGGAGATTTAACTAAAAGAGATAACTAATCTGGTAGGAAATAACCAAATCTCTTGCCCAAGGACTACCTCCAAAACAGAATGTGAATATCTCTTGACCCTTCATTCTGAGAAACTGTGGGCACACGGCCCCGACTCACGCAGAACAGGTGTGAGCATCAGGCAAGAAGGGCCTGCCATCACCTGTGCGCCGAGCCTATGAAAACATTTTCTAGTAAAAATAAAACACAACTACTGTGCCAAAGCATCTTGCTTAATTATCTCTAAGCCAAATTCTAAGTGCATTCTTTTTTTTTTTTTTTTTTTTTTTTTTTTGCCGTACGCGGGCC
>NC_041224.1:35134885-35147434 GCF_002837175.3 Physeter macrocephalus | reverse complement strand
CCGGACGCGCAGGCCCAGCGGCCATGGCTCACGGGCCCAGCCACTCCACGGCATGTGGGATCCTCCCGGACCGGGGCACGAACCCATGCATCGGCAGGCGGACTCTCAACCACTGAGCCACCAGGGAAGCCCTCTAAGTGCATTCTTATTCCAGAGATAGAGAGAAGTAACTGTTTAAAAATATATATGAACAGTGACTAGGGAACTAGGACAGAAGCATCCAATCCATGATTGATGAATAAATGAATTTCAAAAATTTTGAGAAGAGTACATGCTATTTAGGAAAATGCTATACAATTTGACATCCTAACTATACAGCTGCTCCTTCATACTGAGAGCAGGTTTTGCTTCAGTTAACTGAAGAAAAGGTAAATACTTCTAATGAGAAACCAGAAGTCTTTACAAAGAGTAATATCATAGTGCAATCCAATCGTGCATGATAATTTAGCCTAAATATTTAAATTCCCAAAGCACAGTTCTTGCAAAACAAGACATTAACATGAATAAATACATCACCTTTAGCAACACAAGAAAACACAAGCTTCTCCTGGGAGGTGACAGGGTTGCACTGCGAGTTCCATGCAGAGGCTACCTCCCATCATGGTGATAAACGTGCCGGAGCCAGGCAGCCTCCTGCCCACATCTGGACGCTCTGCTAACAGCAGCCGGGGTCCTGGTGCCCCGGACAGCATGCTTCCTGGCCCTCTGCCCTTTGGAGCAGGCAGTGTGCCCACTGCAGACAAGGCTGAGGCCTGATAAGCTGGAACCCTTGTCCAGGCCACACACAGGAGTAGACTCACTAGATCTCATCCTGACGTGGGAAGGAAGCTTGGCTGCCGGGCCGCCGCCCCCTCCATGCCTGAGCCCCCCATCCCATCCCCCAAGAACCCACAGACTCCACAGCCAGAGGTCCGCCATCCCCCGCAGGGCCCCACCCTGCCTGACTGTTCCCCAGACGGAGGGCCCAGGCCACATGCAGAGGGCACGCAGGTGACATGGGTGACCGTGCCCAGACAGGCTGCCGCCTCCTGCCCAGGCTGCCAAAGGCCTTGCCTGGTCCTCAATTTGCTTCCTGGTCTCCACAGACGGAGAAGTGCATCCACACAGGAGCACAAAGCAGCCTTTAGAAATAACGTCCACAGAGACGACACTCCCAGACGCCGGGGTCCCGAGCACTGGTGACAGGACAGCCACAGCTGCAGCTCTGGCCTGGGAGCCTCACCTCGGGAAATCAGCTTGCAGTAAAAACAACCCTGGCACGCGGCACCGAGAGCCAGGCTGCCCTGAAACCAGCATAGCAGGTGGACCTCAAATTCCACGCCGCCAGGAGGGGCTGCTGGGAGGAGGACAGAGAAACGGCAAGGCCTGCCTCAGACAGCAGCCCCGCCAGCCACAGGCCATGCAGACCAAAGAGAAAGAGATGCCCTGACCCTGAAGGGCCCGTGTCAAGGCAACGGAGAGCACGTGACCAAAAGGGGCCGGGTGCGTGCACATGCATAGCACATGTGTGAACATGCACTATCACATGATCATATGGCCACGTTTCTCTTCGGTGACTTTGTTACATCCCAGTTGGCATACGGAGACTTTCTAAAGATATAGATTCTTCCACCCTTCCTATCAAGAAAGGGCATGTGGGGAATAGGTCCAAGATCATTCCTGACAAATTATTGATAGTTGAAGTGAAAAATCTGTTCTAATCTAAAAGGATCTCAAGGTCACACCACATTCCTCTAGATCAGACCTGAGACACGCCTTCACCTACCCCACAGCCTGTGATCTCGGAGGATTCGTTCCTGAGGACGGTTTACAGGGCGAACCCCTGAGGCCCATTTCTGCTCTGGGGTCACCGGAGCTGGGGTGTTGGGACCTATGGGCAGGCCAACCACACAGTAACTCTAACCAAAGAGCAGCCGGGCAACTCAGTCTGTCCTGCTCACTGCGTCACGGTACTTGTGGCTTTTGTTCAGTAATCCAGACCCCAGGACCCTCCTACCAACTCACGGAAACACCCTTCTCTCCTGCTGGGCTCCCGAGAAAATGTCAGTTGGTCGACACTCGGCGTGCTACTGGTGTAGTCCTGCTAGACCACTTGTATTCTAACTGACCAGGGTGAATGGTTTCATATCCTGCTCCAATAAGCAAAGACAGGAAGCACAGAGCTCACTATAATTCCAAACAGTGCCTGCCAATTTGAAATCTTTTCTAAACACGATGAAAGAAATCATTTTTCTTACCATGCCTGTTTTAAGAAAACGTTTCTATTTTTCTGCCGCACAATACTGTAACTAGCTGTTTCAGAACCTGGCCTCTTTATGTTGGAAATTCAGCAGAAGCCTGGTTCTTCGCAGACAGTAAACCAGAGCTTCTGAACCCTGAGCTTCACTGGAATTTCCCAGAGGGCAAAGGGCGTCTCAAAGGCGGGAGGGGGCTCCCTCCCCCGAATTTCTGATTCTGAAGTTCTGGGTGGGACCAGAGAGTTTGCATTTCTAACAAGAGCCCTGGAACCACTGCAGTAAACCAGGTGGGCACGTTTACAGGGCAAATGTCCGAAGACCATGTCCACCAGGTGCCAATTTAAACACCAAAGTAAGAAGCAGGTTTCCCTGAACAGGTTGTGTCCCTAATGACATGTCGGAACCAGCTCCTTCTAGAATAGCTTCTGTCTTTGTCCAGAGTAACAGCCTCAGGCCTGGCACCGTCGCAGGGTGGGGCCTGCAGGGCCTCCCAAGTCTCCATGAGACAGGACAGTCGCTTCTGCCTTTACTCTAAACCACAGCTGGTGTTCCCCAGAGGCTAATTTAGGAAAGGAACATAATACAGACACGTGTGAACTCCACTTTCCCCACACTCTGCACGGACACCACGGAGGAAAGTAAAAAACAGATCTAACCACCCAACACGGGAGCCCATGGAATACACTGCCCGCCATCCCACACGACCTGTCACAGCAGAGCACTGAGGTCACGGACTCAGACCTAATTCACCAGACTCATCATTCTGATCACAGACCATTCGAATTGGAAGGGATGTGCCTTCATCGTGACGCTCCCACCAAGTCCATTTTCGTCAATAAATGCACATTAGGCACCGATGATGCACAGGGAATCCCTTCTGGCCACACAATGCTATCCACTCAGTACTGAATTCTGGCCGCTCTGTGATGTTACACGTATCAATACTTCTCACCGTTTATCCCCCCAGTTTTCAAAAGAACTCTGATTTGATGCACTTGCTTTATTAAATCTTACTTCATGCTTTTAAGTCGGGGGGAAATATAAGAAGTAGAAGGCTCACTTGAGGGTGGAGCAAGGTCACAGAACTGGAGAGAAACGTGCCGAAGCACATGTGTTACTTGAGAGAAACACAAGGAGGACGTGCAACAGGGAAACAGCTGTACCGCTCTCTCCACCTGGATCCAACGACTCCAACTCCATTCACAGTGGAGAAGGACAAGCAATTCACACAGTGCGGAGGCACAAGACAGCGCAGGATGCTGTCTTAAAAGATAAAACAATTTAAAAGACTGTGATTATGTAAGCTGACATGTTATTTAAAATGAGAGAAGACACGCTAGTAAAAAGTCCTCGGCACACCTCAGAGGACAAAGGACGTGCCACCCTCAGGGACAGGACGGGGAACTCGGTCCAGGGCGAGGAGGAGCAGGAGTGCTGGGAAGGCAGGCATCCAGCAGCTTTTCCCCGACGTTCCTAACAACCAGACACTGACAGCGATTCCGTCTTTGTAAGTTACCTGTGTCCTGGGCTCTGAAAAGAGTGAGACTCACTGGTGAAACCCTACCCCTCCAGACAGCGTTCCAGACGTGTTAGTGAAGAACACGATCTGCAGACTCACCTCCAGAGGGTGGACCGGAACCGGCTCCTGCCCGGGCGACAGCCACCCCACCCCCGCAGGGGCACCGCACACAGGACCCCTCGCTTCTGGGAGCCGGGCGGCTCGGTAGAAACGGCATCCAGACGGAAGCTTCGCTATAAGCTCCGCTGCTTCTCAAAAGTCCTGAGGGAGACAGGGAAGTAAACTAACGCGGCCACCAACGCCTCGGACACAGTCAAGCTGCGAAACCCAGCGTCGCAAGACCCAGGGTCCATGGGACAAGGGCCAAATTGCACCTGGAAACGTGAGCGACAGTGAAGTGATGGTAGGGACGGTTTGACGGCAGAGATGGAGAGGGAAGGGCTTCAGGACTGGCGAGGAACACAATCCAGAAGGGAGAAAAGACTGAAAACAGGCAGGAGGAAAACAGAGGTTTTCTTCCACGATACAAGAGTCGAGCCGCCTCATATTTCGCCTCCACGACACTGAGTCCCCAGAGAAGTGCCAGACACAGGCTCTGACGGGCGAGGGCTGGCAAAGCGGCCCCGTGTCACCTGAGCTCCCTTCCTGCCACACTGACCCAAGGACACGCTCTCATCAAAATGGAAATCAAAGCTCAGAAATGACTGTGGGGTTTCCTTTCCCCGGGGGGACCCCAAACTCAGAAATTAGCTCGGACAGACTCTGACCCCAGGTCTCTCCCCGGCGTGCCTCCTGTCTGCCCCATCCCCACATCCAAGAAGTGTTTAGGAATTTATTTACTCTTTACAAAAACTTATATTTAAGTATATAAGAAAACCAAAAAAAGTATAGGGCATGAATGACTTGGTGGGATTACGAGTAATTTTTAAACAAAAACATCTCAATTTTCTACGATAAAACATATACTACTTTTAACAGTAAAAGTGTTTTTTAAGTCATCGTGGACAGCGACATATATGCAATATGATCACCGTACAATAAAAAACAAACAGCGGGCTTCCCTGGTGGCGCAGTGGTTGAGAGTCCGCCTGCCGATGCAGGGGACACGGGTTCGTGCCCCGGTGCGGGAAGATCCCGCATGCCGTGGAGCGTCTGGGCCCGTGAGCCATGGTCGCTAAGCCTGCGTGTCGGAGCCTGTGCTCCGCAACGGGAGAGGCCACAACAGTGAGAGGCCCGTGTACCGCAAAAATAAATACATAAAAAATAAATAAATAAATAAACAGCAAACGCCAGGACATCAACATACTGATGATGTTTCTCTCTCAATGGAGGGAGGGCGGAGGATTGTTTTTCCCTCTATTCTCCTATATTAACAAGTGTGCTACTTTTGAAATGCAAAGTAAAACAAACTCCACAGTTTAGGAAACACTGTCAATCAGCACATAAGCCCTCCTCCTTCAAAATGCTATCCCACCTGTCACTCTGATTTCATGTTTTAAATCAACTGGGCTTTTTTCCTAGAAAGTAGCACATAGTATTATTTTTTAAATTAAAGTGAATTAACATTCATGCTCACTATACATTCTGGAAAGGGGATGTGTAAAAGCTGGGGTGACACTCGTTTTGTGCTCCATGAGACACTGGTCCTGTGTGGGCTGGATGCCCATGAGGGAGAGGAGCCCCGTCTGCACCCTCCCCAGCCCTGACGGGGACCCCGGAACAGAGCAGAACGCCAGCCACCTACAGACACCCGGGAGCCACTCGACCGCTGATAATCGCAACGAACCCAAATGACCCACACCCACCTCTACACCCGGTAGGGATGAGGACCCCAGGGACCAGAAGGCACCGGAGACCCGAGGGAAGGGTGGTCTGTCCACTCTCTAGGCATACATAGACATTCTAAGAAAAGACAACCTCGTTACAAAAGAAATAAGTACAATTTTATCTTTGCTGTTAATTTTATAATACTTGATTACAACACACATTAATTTTTATAGTAATTACTAAAATAATTCATGACGCATTTGCCATATTAAGCCAAGCAACTGAAAAAACCAAAACGCACAAGTAGAATTTTATATGTTTGTAATAGTGCACGTTAGACTATCAAATTATTTTAAATTGGAAATTCAGCTAATTAAATCTGATTCTTGTCTGATTCTCGAGGTGGGCGCAAACACAAGGGAGAAGTTTAAGATATCTTTTTTTTTACTTCCGAAATTCCCACAGACCCTCTTGGTTGAGAATTTCCATTGCTGGAATTATATCCTACTCCTTGGGTTGAAAACCACTTTATTAATGCTTATGAATAATAATATTTGTTTTTCATAAGCAAGCTTGAACATGAGCGATGAGGCCAAAGGTGGGGAAGGACAGGAAAAAGGTGAGTAAAAATACTTTTAAATTAAAATACTGCACTTTCAAGTGTGTTACCTTTATTTTTATTAATTTTCAGATAAGTTTATATCTGATAAGGAAATAATTCTTCCTACTGGAAAAGGAGAAAATTAAATAAATATAATATAATCCAACTCCCTTAAAGCAAAACACCAGAGAACCAACTTTTTCTTTTCTCACATTATCCAATAATTCTCAGATTTAGAGTTTTGTCACGTTAGAGCAAATGCCATGAATTAGAGGGAAATTAGAAGTCAGAGAACACAGCATGTGTTATTCGAATTCTCCATGAATAATTAAGTCAAAGATCATGTTCAGAGGGCCATAAGATGAAATTAATTTACTTTTAGTTTAAACCAAAATCCCAAATCACTTGCCAAATGATCCTCTATTTTAAATAAAGAACAGGTTCTTTCTGGCAGGAAATCATTAAACTTTTTTTTTTTTTTTTTTTTTTTTTTTTTGCCTTTCCTTAACCTCCAATCACACTGTGGGGTGACAAACTGAATTTCATCTGGAGAGTTAGCGAGGAGAATGAGTGGGTTTATTGATTGATTGATTGATTGATTGTGGTACGCGGGCCTCCCACTGTTGTGGCCTCTCCCGTTGCGGAGCACAGGCTCCGGACGTGCAGGCTCAGCAGCCATGGCTCACGGGCCCAGCCGCTCCGCGGCATGTGGGATCTTCCCGGACCGGGGCACGAACCCACGTCCCCTGCATCGGCAGGAGGACTCTCAACCACTGCGCCACCAGGGAAGCCCCATTAAACTTTTTATGTGAGGTAAGAGAATGCCCTGCTTACACTGAACACGCTCACAGCCCTCGTAGGTGACCATTTGCCACCAACATTCCAGTGTGGCACTGCCCTGTCACACCCCAGTAAGAGAGCCACATGGGAGGGGGTGGAGATGGCACCTGTGGTCCCGAGCACGGGTCCACCCCAGACGTACAGCAGGGCACATGGTTTCCTCACGTGCAGAGCCCTCACTCTCCATCTGGGAGGGGGCAGGCCGCCTCCAGGTCCACCGAGAGGCCCTCCCGCTCGGCGCCAGACACTGGGAGCCTTCGCCTCTGCCCCGCCCGGCTCTAGGCCCCAGCCCCCCAAGCACCACCAGCCCCTTTCATCCCAGGCACGCCATCCCCCACTATATCAGGGGCCACATCTGTCTCTCATTTCTATCTCTGGCCCAGCACGCAGCTCAAGAAACTGCACCACAAAACTCTGGAATGACGGAATGATGGACTGAATAAATAAAAATGGTCGGTAAAAAACAGAAGATATGGTAGAATGTACGTGAACATTACAATTATACAATAAGGATCCAAATGAAAGGTAGTATGCAAAAGAGTTAAGTTTTTCTTTAACTGTGTTTCAATGCCTTTCCAATAAAATATATTTTTTAAAAATATTTCCCCAAGTCCGCCTGCCAATGCAGGGGACACGGGTTCGTGCCCCGGTCCGGGAAGATCCCACATGCCGCGGAGCAACTAGGCCCTTGAGCCACAACTACTGAGCCTGCGCGTCTGGAGCCTGTGCTCCGCGACGGGAGAGGCCGGGACAGTGAGAGGCCCGCACACGCTGATGAAGAGCGGTCCCCGCTCGCCGCAACTGGAGAAAGCCCTCGCACAGAAATGAAGACCCAGCGCTGCCAAAAATAAATAAATAAATAAATAAATAAATAAAATTAAAAAAAAAAAAAAATTTCCCCAAAAAGGTACATCTTTTATACTATAAGAATACATGCCCCTGAAAGCAACTTGGAACATTTATTTAAATGAATTCACATCCTCAAAATTTTTCCTTATCCTAAAATCTGGGGGTTTTCCAAATACCATCCTTGGCACAGAAAAAATGTCTCCATTTAAGCATCGTGGGGCGTGTAGCTGTTAGACAAGCAGTATAGCAATCCCCACCCGAGATCTGTCCCCACGGTGAAGGGACGAGTGAAGAGTAACTTATGAAGGAAACTACAGAAAGGGAAGGAATCTCTAGAACTCAAGGGTACAAAATAAAAGGAAACATTAGGACATTCCTGAGGAACACCACATTAACAGTCCTGAAATACACATCGAACCCTACTTTCCAAGAGCTGGCACCGTAATAACATAAACAAGATCCCAGAACTGGAATGCGGTGCATCTCAACGACTGCTGCACACCCCCGGGGGAGCCCCTCGCCCAGGGAAAGGCCGCAGCCAACCACTCCACTTCCACCGCCACCCTGGACTGCTCATCCGCCTCCTCACGCACGGTGAGCCCTGGTGGGGCCCCGGGAGCTGTGGCCCCTCAGCCGGAGCAGCGCCTCCCCTCGGGAAGCCACACCTGCTGTGCAGGAGGCACACCAGGAGCCCCGGCCACCTCTGCCCAAAACCTGGGATCCCAACCTCTCGTGACCAAGAAACTGTCATCGGTTGAAGCTGCTCCACGCTCACATCCACTCGTCACCGTGGCCAGGCCGACCCACCACTCAAATCCCACTTCAATCATTTGCTTTGAAAAATAAAATCACATAAAAGTAACAGGTAGGCACCCCTTCGCACCCACTCCCAAACCCCCTCCCCACTTCCAAGCATCTTTATACACATTTTCCCCACTCACATGAACCCATAAAGATTGCATTTTTTTTTTTTTAACAGAAATGGGATCATGGGAGATGACCCTTTTTGTCCTGTTTCTCTGCTTTCTTGGGCACTTTTCCCAGCCAGCAAACACAGATCCTGCTCCTTCTTTCTTAGCAGCTCCAGTGCGGTGCAGGCTGCACTGTAATTTCCATCCTGCTAAACTGCGGGTATTTTCCTAGACGTCTCAAACCCTTGCCATGTAACAGGAGGGCATGACTCCGGGGGCCCCTCGCCACAAGCTGGGACAGCCAGACCTCCCTCGGCCAAGCGGGGGCAACCTGGGGGTCCTCCAGACCTCCAGGCACAGCCTGGACAGTGAGGAACAAAAAGGCACACATTTGACGTTATGGTCACCACTTCCTCGCCCACAGGGTGCCTTCATCTGTCACTGTGCATCCGTGAGTGGCAGGCGGCGTGGAGCCCGAGGGGGCGGTTGATGTGGGGCAGGAGGAAATCTACCAGCCACCCCGCCTTAACCTCAGGTGGTAAAATGGACAATCGCACGTGGCAGGGGGGTCTTCCAGCTGTGGTCACAGTCAGTCACTCACATTCTGGAGCCATGCAATTTTTGTCTGCTAACACAAACGGTTCATCCTACTCTCCTGCACAGGGTGTGAGGTGAATACCCAAAACCCAGGGCCACGAGACTCAGTACCCTGTGGCGGGATGTCTCCCAGAGTGTGGGACGATGGCCCTGGCATCTCCGTTCAATACTAAGTGTTTCCAGATTCGGGACATAAGCACGTCACTGAGAACCATCGTTCATGTTTCCTCCTACTGAAGACCACTCATTTCTGGTTAGAAGACAACATCTGGATGTCTAGAGACTGAAATTTCCCAAGAAAAATGTTGCTAAGACCCAAAATGCCAACATCACGCTGGAGGCTGAGGACCACGCCCGACCCCATGGTTTTGCGGGTCAGCCCTGTAGGGAACACGGCTGATGCACCACGGTTCCTCAGTTTTATGCCACCAGCTTGGCTAGGCTGTGCGGCCACTGGCGGGGCTGGTTACCAGTGGGGGTGGGGGCAGGGATGAGGGCAGAGTGCTGCCCTGGGGCGGGGTCCCCGTGCGCATGCACGTCAGAGACGCTGGTTCCCCTCCACCTCCGACAGGCGTGACACCACCTCCCCGGGCCTGCAGCGTGTAAAGAAGGAAAAGAGGCAGAGGCTGCCCTCCGTGATCCCATCCCGCTTTCCACTGCCCGCCCAGCTGTCGGGGCTGGAGCTCAGGAGACACCCTCCCTCAGCCACGACGCAGCCCTGGGTCCCCTCCGGCCATGCCCACACTCTCCCCGGGGACCGCTGGAAAGGGGTACATTTCCTGACAGAAGGAATGTCCTGCAGAGGACTCGGGAGGACAGGGATTCAGGCTGGACAGTGTTTGTGGAGAAAAGAGACACACCTGAGTGCGTGTGACCGGCCCACTGCCCTCAGCCACAAACACACACACGCTGGCCGGCCTGGGGGCCTCCACCAGCATCCCCACCGAAATCCCCTAAAACGCCCTGATGGCTGAGAAATCCTCAGTGCACTTAGCAAATCAATAATCCCCTTAAAGGCTCACTGATAAGCCTCGGGGTCCTTGGACAGCATCCTCCCTGGCCTGGCCACCCCGTGCACAAACACCGCCTCTCCACGGCCTGAGAACTGCTCCTGGGACAACACTGTCTCCAGGGCGCTGCTGCGGTTGAATCCACAATTTTTCCAGGAACAGTCTGAGAGACCAGTCACCAGACCGCTGTGCGCAGGAAGCTCCCTACCGACTAGTCAGTTAACAGAAGAGCAAGGTAACGTGTAAAACACGTGAGGGACACCGTAATCGAGGAGAGAAGCTACATTAAACCACTGTTTTACTGGGGGGGACACTAAGACTGGGGTGTCGAGTCGAGCTTCTGACTGAAGTACATCCCTTAAGCCAAAGGCCTCGGAGAAATTCCACGGAGCCCCAGCCACTCCCTCTCCTGATCCCTCTTCATTCCAGGCCGGGCAGAAGCAACAGGGCTTCCCACAAAGACAGCTGCACGAAATCCTAAAGAAATCCCCAAATCAGCAAGCATGCCCCCAGGGGGTGGACAGTCGCCCTGGGCCCCGGACGGAGGAGATGGGATTCCCGCCTCTAGTGGGTCCAGGCCCTGCACCACCATCCAAACTGTGAGAGGACAAAAGTCATCGAAAACTCCAGGACATCCTGTGACCTGGAGCGTCTCAATCAGAGAGGACTTGGCAAGGGAGGTGGGCCTTTGAGGGGCAAGTGGGATTTAAGGCAAAGTATATCCACTCCCGGTCCTCTGCTTACACTCGGGGTTTATACCCGTCATGTCACAGCTCTGACTCTGGAGCTTGCTAGAGTGATCATCTGTTATTAATTAAAATGAGAGTCAGCATTCTCTCAGAAATGCTAAGAGTCCTCCACTGGGATGGGGACCACAGGACTCTAATGGTCAACAGCTGGATGGGGTTCCCAGCAAGGCCAGCAACTCCAAAAGGACATTAAACTGTCCTGTGACTAATTCTTAAGCTTGAGAAACCCAAGTTCTCTTTGTGAAGGACTTCCGAAAGGATGAAACCAGAACAGCTCAGCAGAGAAGGTCCTGGCTCCTCCTGGAAGGGCTCCTGCTGGTGTGTCTGGGCTCGCAGACGCCTGCAGACATGTCTCTCTGGACAGGGTCACAGCTGCCAGCCGCACGTCACACGCTCCTCGGGAAGACCCAGCACTGGCTGTGCCACTTCACTCTCCCGCAAGGAGGGGTCCGGCCAGGGTCCCGTGAAGGAGCCCCACAGCCGAGGGACAGGCCAGGGATGAGGGCAGCCCCCGCATGGCCCCGGAAGCAGCCCCAGGGCTGGCGGAGCATAGCACCTCCCCTGATGCTGCCTCATCACAGCTGCCTTTAATCACACACTCATTAGTGCTCTCTGACAACTAAGGGTTTCTCTAAAAAGACCGCAGATGAAAGAAGGGAGAAAAGGCAGAACAATCAGAAGTCCTTTCCACAGCAGCTGGACACATAAAACCATTCACAGTATGAAACGTCCAGAGGGCCCTGCATCCTGAGTCCTAGGGGGGTTTTCCCAATACATTTCTACTTTGTTAAAATGAAACCTCGCTTCATGAAAAGGCTCTGATTTTTCCACATTGTTTGGTATGTATTATACATATGTGTCTCTTTTCAAATGAGGGAAAGTACTTTAGAGACATAACTGGAATATTAACAACAGCTAAAAGCCACCGAGCAGCTGACATGTGCCAGGCATGATGCACCTGTTTACACAAAACATCCATTTCCTACTACACAGAATGCACAGAGCACCACAGATACTACAAAGCAAATAGGGACCATCAAACAATCCTGAGAATAAAGGGCCCTAGAAGTAAGAGAAAACCGCCTTTCTACCCTCTCATCGGGCTCAGTCCTGATTCTCATCTTAAAGCAAAGAAGAACCATCAAGGGCCCGAGGTGGGTGCTCCGCCCGGCCCGCTACATGCACTGTCCCACCAGTTACAGACACTGCCCCAGAGAGAAGCCGGTTACACTTCACAGCAGCTCTTCTCCAAGCTCTTCTCAAGTGCAATACTCCAATATGATTTTTATAAACATCGCGCTTTGTTTTTTTACTTTTTTTTAAACATCTTTATTGGAGTATAATTGCTTTACAATGATGTGTTAGTTTCTGCTTTTACAACAAAGTGAATCAGTTATCCATATACATATGTTCCCATATCTCTTCCCTCTTGCGTCTCCCTCCCTCCCACCCTCCCTATCCCACCCCAC
>NC_041224.1:35123132-35134666 GCF_002837175.3 Physeter macrocephalus | reverse complement strand
CACCGAGCTGATCTCCCTGTGCTATGCGGCTGCTTCCCACTAGCTATCCACCCTACGTTTGGTAGTGTATATATGTCCATGCCACTCTCTCACTTCGTCACAGCTTACCCTTCCCCCTCCCCGTATCCTCAAGTCCATGCTCTAGTAGGTCTGTGTTTTATTCCCGTCCTACCCCTAGGCTCTTCATGACATTTTTTTTTTCTTAGATTCCATATATATGTGTTAGCATACGGTATTTGTTTTTCTCCTTTTGACTTACTTCACTCTGTATGACAGACTCCAGGTCCATCCTCCTCACTACAAATAACTCAATTTCGTTTCTTTTTATGGCTGAGTAATATTCCATTGTATATATGAAACATCGCATTTTAAAGTAATAATGTCTATCTGTACGTGAACGCACATTTCGCTATAACCAGTGCTATTGCCTCTTCTACATAATTAACCATATCTTACAGCCAGGCCTCTCTGGGCTTTTTCTTTTGGAGTCTCTGGTTTCCTATGAAGACAAGAGCAAGGTCCACAGCAGGATCCTGGGAAACCGACATCGACAGAATCATCATCCGGCACACCCACCGGCCTCACGTCACCGGCATAGCAGGAGGCTCCCCGGACTTCCATCAGGGGACAGCGGGCATGAAGCACACAGCAGACTCCAGGACGGCAGAACTGAGGCGGGGGGATGCCTGGCACCTCAGACAGAGGGCACAGAGCTGACCCATTCTAAGGAACCTGGAGCCTTGCTGACACAGTTGCACTCCTGACAGCCATGGCTTTAAAGAGGGAGGAGTCAGGCTTCCACGTGGCCACATGGAGGGGACGCCACCTCCACTGGTCTTTAAGTGACACATTCAAGTTCATGGAGAAAGTAAAGAGGGTCTGAGAGCATCTGTCCCAGCTCTGGCCAAAGTCACCAGGAGAAACCGAGCCCTGGTGTCACTAAACCAGCAGGGGGCGGGCGCCTCTCCCACATCCTACAAAAGTCCACACGGCCTCTGTTACAGAAACGCTAACTATTAACCACTCCCCCGGATTAACCAAACACCACTATCAACAGGCCCATGTTTGTCTTCTGTCGTGTCCAGGAAATTCTCCGCAAAGGTTACAACCAGCAGGCCCTGATGGTATTTGTATTTCAACCGCTGCCCCCATTTAAACCATTTACTCCCGCGATGGCGTAGACAAAGTCTCTATACCTTCAGGCGTTTCTGCCCGACGGCGGAGAAAGGGCTGCAGCATCAGGGGAGAGGCTGTCCAGTGATGCGGCCCCCAGAGAGGGCTTCCCAGTCCCGCAACACGCACGCTCACACACAAGCACACACACCAAACACGCTGTACGCAGAAACACATACACATGCATCTGCACACGTTCACGCCTACAGACACATATACACAGAAACACACATGTGCACACAATCATACACACATGCACACACTCAGGGGGCCCGATCATTCACTCCCATCCCCCAAATGCACCCTCTTGAAGCTAATGAGCCCCCTTTACTGCATGTTTCTCACCTGGAATGACATAGCCTCACTCACCGTGCCCCGTGCCCTGCCGTGACCTCAAACCTGGACTGAGCTAAGCTGCAGGTTATGGTCAGAGTCAGCAAAGACGTGGCTTCGGCCTCAGACTGAGTGCGCTCATTCTTGGGCCCCTGGTGACAAGGCCTGTAGGAAGGAGCAGAGGAAGGTGGGGCCACTTACTCCCCAGGACTTCCTGGGACCTGACCCACTTACGATGTTTTCTCTGTCTGACTGATTTCCTTCTGACCAAAATCATGAGAGAATTCCTGCCCTTCCTGCTCCTTCTTTCCACGCCCTGTTCACTACCCTTTCATCATCTCAGGCATTAAATCACAGTTGTCAAAAACTGAAGGCAAAGAAACAGCCTTCAGAAATAACACCACAGCAAAGTGAACCAGAGGGGTAAATGCACAAAACTAAACCCAAGGCCTGGGTCCCTCTCACGCCAGAAATGCACAGATGTGACCGGGAACATTCAGCTCGGAGCCTGGCGTCTACATGAAGATCCCACCTTCCTACCTTCCTATTGACGCAGCTACAGGGAAGACTCACGGACAGAGAGAGGAAGCAGGACGACATTTAAAATGCACGTCTGCCTTACAGGGCCATGAGGACAGTGAGGCTCGCGCTTGACAGAGAGGAGCTGTAAGGATGCTACAAAGTCCTTAGACCCAGGGAGAAGACCCCATGTGTCGGGCGTCCTGAAAACACTAGAAACAGTCGCACGGCCAGGTTCACCACCAGGTGCTCGGAACACGACCCGCGAGATGTGGCCGTGAGTTCCACAGCCAATTTCTAGGAATCTAATTTTAAACACCTCCCAGCGAACATATCACAAAAATACAGTGTTCCAAATGCTGCAACACGAGTGCTAAAAAGCATCCAACCAAAAATAAAAGTGGCATTTTCAGACAAAACCCCAGAATCAGAAGAATGCAAGTTCTATCCTGAATTTCTCCTAAACCTTTTTTCTTCCTTCAGCTATATTCACCCCCAGCTCCCATATAATGATGACGAAAATGATCAGAGTCAGAATATTTAAATAATTTGGCAAAGATCCCACGATCTTCTCTTCCATGAAGACCCACTGTCCACACTGTGAATATTCTCCCCGTCGTCCTTCCCCCCACCTTTGACTCCAGTTCTCATCCAGGTGCCATGTGTGACTGGGCGAGCTCTGCAGATTCCACGGCTAACTCCCACTCGTCACTTGTCACCAGAGAGGAAGGGACACACAGGACTGAAGAAGGGCCAGGCGAGCCATGCACCTGCCCCCCACCGGATGTGGATGCCTCGGAAATGGAACTAGACAACTTGGGGACCATGCTCCCAACGGAGACTGAGGGCTCAGGCATCCCAAGGGCGCCAGACCTCAGCGCACAGGGTCCCAGAGCATGAGATGCCGCCAGAGGCCCTGGAACCGACCGTGTTCTGTGTAAGGCGGTCACCCTGGGAACCGGGTACAGACAACATCCACAAGGCGGGGGGCCGCGCCCTCCATGGGCACCCGGCTCCACTGGGAACCTTCCTGGTGGTCTCGGCCTCTCCCTCCACGGCCCCCCTAGTCTGCAGGCATGTCCTCCCCAGGGAAGTGCTGTCACCCTCAGACCCACCTCCCATCCTGACCGCTCTTCTCATACCAGTGGCCCACGGCCTGGCCTCCTGCTCCAGCAGCACCGGGGCACCGTCTCCCCGGGGCTGTGACTGGCTCACCCCGAGGCCATGGTCCCTCTTGCCCCCGACTCTCCTTCTAAACGACCAGCCGTGCACCCTCCTCAGCCTCCTTGCTTCCCACCTGCGCCCTCCTCCACTCACTGCTGACTGCACCCCCGCTGGGGGACCGCCGACCCCGCCTCCGGCCAGGTGCCTCCCCGGGCCTCGCTCCCCGTTTCCAAACTCTCAGCTCACGTGGTGTCCAGAGCATCTCAAAGTCCAGTCTGAAATGAACTTGTCACCCTCCTCCCAGACCTGCTCCTGTTTCCCACAAGCACCACCAACCCCAGCTTCAAACCCCGCTCCTCCTGGCTCTCCTCTTTCCTCCCCCAACTCAGTTGTCAGGCTGTCGGTTCACTTGTTGGCATGCGCTCGCCGGCCAGCGCGTCACCACCCAGGCCGTGCCCCCCTCCTGCACGTGCTGCCCTGTCAGACACACCGCTGGGATCAGCCATGATGCCCCCAGAACCCTTCCTGGCTCCGCAGTAACCCGACAGGTGAGGACTTCACGTTCTGGCCCCAGTGGTGCTCACACACACTTTATCTCCCATGAAGCTGCAAGCATCAGACCTGCGTTCATCTTAGGCCCCAGCTCCTCCTACAAGCTCTGTGTGGAATACCTAAAACTTTCACATTTTAAGTGAACATATGCTCTTAAAAAACCTTTCCTGATAATTTGGTGACACTGCAAGACACAATGAACGGCTGTCAAACATCTCAGGCCCACGAGCGTGAAGGGTCCACCGTGACCGGGGCTGTCCCCCTACGAGCTACGTCCCACCGTCCCCACCACAGGCTCACGAGGCCACGGCCGCCGGAGCCACCCTGCTCCTGTTCGCCATCCGAGTGGCCACAGATCATGAAACAGGTGCATCTGTCCCTACATCTGTCCCTGCCAGCGTACCCGTTACGGGTTACTCCACCCCCAAAATAAAATGGGACTCTAAGAAGGGAGGAACTGGTTCCTTGAAAACTAAGCGGAATGTTTTACAAAGACTTGATATAGAAAAACAAAATGTTGCCTTCAAATTAGGTGTGGGTGAAGCAATGATAAAAATATTATAGGAAATAATAAATGTTTTAAATCTAAGATTCTAAACTGAGATTGTCTCTCAAATGTTGGCTTGCTCTCTTTCTGAGAAATCGAAATTCGGCAGTGAGAGGCACCATGTCGCAGCTGTGGTTCGGGCAAGACAGTCGCCCAAAACCAGGGAGCCAACTCCGAGCGTCCACATCTCCACACGCTGTCACCGGGAGTCCCGGTTCAGCGCTCCGTGGTGAACTGAATGGAGACTGCGATCCCATCAGACAAATGGGTTTCTCCTGGCTAGGGAAGATTTTTAAACACCTTGGGCCCTATCAGGATGGACGATGACCACGACTAGGCAGCACTGCCCTCCGGGGGGGGCTGGGGGGAACTTGGGGGTGACCCCCTCACTGCCCTGGCATGGGCCGCGTTTCTGCTGTAATTCCACATCCAGCTTAAATAAACTGTGGGAAACTCAGGTATGGTAAAGGAAGGCAACTGAACTGATAAACAAATAGAAAGGCCTGAAGGGTAACCGTCCACAGACTGGACCTGGTTTGGGACAGCAAAGGCCAACGGGACCAGGAACACGGCAGGGGGTGGGAGGTGTCCCCCTCCACCATAACCGAAAGGTGAGAAGAGTTTTTTTCAGAGGGATTGGAATCTCCAACCCCAGAACTCCCATCACGGAACACAGCAGAAATCCCCAGAGCCCTGCATCCTGCACCCTGGGCAACAGGAATGTCAGGTGTGCTCCAACACACATGAGGCAAAGGCACAGAAGCACACACGTCCACAGCCACACAAACACCTCAGGATCCAGGCATCAGACGGGCCACGTTCCTGTAAAACAAACCCGTGCACCAATTGAGGTCTGGACAGTGAGGTGTATATGTCTGTCTAACCAAACACCGATAAACGAGCAGGTCTGTCACACAACTAGATTTTCAAAAACTAGAAACAGCTATTAATCAAGTAATGCAAAGTGCATGTCTCACTGTGCCATCAAAAGCAGCGATTCTCTGCAGGGGGCAACGTTGCTGGGCGTGAGGGTGCTAGTGGCATCAGACGGGTAGAAGGCAGTGATGATACTAAGTGTCTTCAGATGCACAGGGCGGCCCCCACACAAAGAACTCAATTGTACCGAGGCTGAGAAGCCCAACCCAAAGAATCAAGTTCCTCGCCCCAACTTTACAAGGTGTAATTGACAAATATAATTGTCCATATTTAAAGTATACATGGATGATTTGTTATACATATACAATGAGGAATAACTACCGAGAAGATAATTAACACATCTCTCACCTCACATTGTTAACTCTGGGTGTGTGTGTGTGGTAAGAAAGTTTAAGATCTCCTCTCAGAAACTTTCAAGTACATAATACCTAATTGTTAAGTACAGTCGCCACACTGTACATCAGATCCTTACTCATCTTATAACTGGAAGTTTGTATCCTTTGACCAGCACCTCCCCATTTCCCCACCCCCAGCAACCACCCATTCCACTTTGTTTCTATAAAATCAGCTTTCTTTGTAAGATCCCACATATCAATGATACCATGCAACATTTGTCTTTGGCTAATTTCATTTAGTGTAATGCCCATCCATGTTGTCACAGAGAGCAGGATTCTATTCTTTTTATAGCTGAGTAATAGTCCAGTGTGTGTGTGTGTGTGTGTGTGTACACACACACACACCACATCTTCTTTATCCATGTATCCGTCATTGGACACTTATGTTGCTTCCATATCTTGGCTATTGTAAATAACGCTGCTATGAACATGGTGGTATATAAATTTTCAAGTTAGTGTTTTCATTTTCTTCAGATAAATACCCAGAAGTGGAATTGCTGGATGGTATGGTAGTTTTTTTTTGTTTCTTCCCGGACAGGGGCACAAACCCGTGTCCCCTGCATCGGCAGGCGGACTCTCAACCACTGCGCCACCAGGGAAGCCCTGGTAGTTCTATTTTTAATGTTTTGTGGAACCTCCATACTGTTTTCCATCATGGCTGCACCAATTTACATTCCCACCAACAGTGCACAGGGTTCCCTTTTCTCCACATACTCACCAACACTTGTTATTTGTTGTCTTTTTGATGATGGCCATTCTGGCAGGTGTGAGGTGATATCTCATTGTGGTTTGATTTGCATTTCCCTGATGATTAGTCATGTTGAGTACCTTTTCATGTACCCGTTGGCCCTTTGTATGTTTTCTTTGAAAAAGTGTCTATTCAGGTCCTTTGTCCATTTTTTAATTGGATTATTTGCTGTTGTGCTATTGAGTTATATGAGGACAATAGGGGAAAAAATAGTTTCTGCAATAACTGGTGTTGGGAAAACTGGAAAACCATCAGTTTTCCCAACACCACTTACTGAAGCAGAAGAATGGACTGGACCCCATTTTACACCACTCACAAAAATTAACCTGAAATGGATTAAAGACCTGAAAGTATAAAACTCCTAAAAGAAAGAGAGGAAATAAGATCCTTGACATAGGTCTTGGCAATGATTTCTTGCATAAGACACCAAAAGCACAGGCAACATAAGCAAAAATCAAGTGGGAATACATTAATCTAAAGAGCTTCTGCACAGCAAGGGAAAACCATCAGTGAATTAAAAAGGCAACCTACCGAGTGAGAGAAAATATTTGCAATCCTTTTATCTGATAAGGGGTTAATATCCAAAATAGAAAGGATTGAGTTTTGTGTTTTCAACATAGTTCAATTCTGAGGCATCTTAACATGTAAACTTTCTTCTACCTTTTTTTTCTTTAACAAAGTATGGTGCCTTGTAATAGACAAACCTTTATATGACACAACATAAGGACCTAGCAAGTTTATTTTGCTCCAGGAGGGAGAAAGGGAAGACCGCCTTGGGAAAGTCCACTGAACTTCTGTGACTTCTTTTTTTTTTTTTTTGTGGTACGCGGGCCTCTCACTGCTGTGGCCTCTCCCGTTGCGGAGCACAGGCTCCGGACGCGCAGGCCCAGCGGCCATGGCTCACGGGACCAGCCGCTCCGCGGCACGTGGGATCCCGCCGGACCGGGGCACGAACCCGCGTCCCCCGCACCGGCAGGCGGACTCCCAACCACTGCGCCACCAGGGAAGCCCTTCTGTGACTTCTTGACTAGAAATTATCCAGTCGGCAATCCTGAGTGTGGGTCCTAGCCCACCTTCACCCACTGTGAGCCCCAGACAAGATGTTTAACCTCGAACCTTGTTTTTACTGAGAAAGAACAAACACCTGTTTCATGTGGTTAATGGATTCCCCCCCCATAAAGTAATACAACAATACATGTGAAACACTGTTATAAACTAGACAGCATCAACATTGTTTCACCACTGTTATAGTTCTAGACTAATTAAAATGACATGGAGACATAAAATGTATTGGTATTACGTTGAATTGTAAAATTACAGATTTTTAAAATCTTCTTCCCAATTTTTATAGTTACTTACAGATTTTTTAAAAAAACAATTTATATTCTAAAATAATATTTGCGATGTGTTAAAACTGTAGTGTATCAAGCATTTTAAACTGTTCCAAATATACATCCAAAAATACATAGGGAACTTTTTAATAAACATTATGGCAGAGGAATTACAACTCCTAATTCAACACATTATAATTCAGAATAGCAGAAAAGTTACACAGTTCTCACAGACTCCTGAAGAAACATATAGTAATAAACTCAAAAAAAGTATGTTAGCAAATTTTTATAACTGTGAAACACTTTAAATTATCAACTAATAAGAAAATGTCTGTTGAATTATGACTGGCAAATGCCAAAATCATCTTTCCATCTTTCACTCTTTACCCTGGGGCTGGTGAAGACAGATCTACCTGCCTGGGAAGTTGACATTGAAAAAGTAAACACAGAGCTTTGAAGATTCAGGTTTCCTGGACACAACAGAAAATCACTGTAACGTTTCTGCACCAGTGGGTCCTCTCAATCTTTATTTTTCCTATTTTCTTTTGATGACTTATATAAAGTATACATACATATTTTAACATATTTTAATATATAATGTTACATATCTGTGATCTTTATTTCATTATTAACTTAATTCCAAAGCTAAATGGTACTTTTTTCATGGAAAGAAAAGAGGGAAGGGGATAAATGGTAACTATGTAATCTAGAACAAGATTTTTAATTGTACAAGTCCACTATGATACCATCTAGTAGGGAAAATATTTTTTAAAGTTCCAGAAAACTTTACTGTATATGAGTAAGCTTTTCAGAAGAAAAACATACACAGTTGTTCAGAAGATTCTGAGTTTTCCCTAAAAAGTCTGTACAGTCTACATCTTGACCCCTGTGTGATAGGGCGTCGGATGATGGCCCACCGCCCATGAAACTCTGCCTCTCCCTCAAGGAAACCCTGAGCAAGCCTCACACCACTTCCCTGGAAAACCGTCAACCACGGGAACCAGGTAAAATGTGTGAGAGTCAAATAAAAACAAGAGCTGAGCTTCTCTCTAACAGGATCTAATGCCAGGAACAGTCCATAAAGCTGACCCTGGACTCAGCATCCCTGGTCCCTGAACACAGTCTGCTGGTACAGGTCAGCAGTGGGATGCAAATCCCTCACAGAAGCCGCTTTCCTCCCTCCGCAGAGGCTCGGGCTCCACCTCAGCTTTGATGCAGGGCTTGAACTTTTAAGGACCCGCAGTTACCATCTGAGGCTGGCAGACATCTGGCATCACTGCCCCCATCGCTGCTGTGCACCCCAACTCCAGGTGGGATGCAGGAGGTAAGCCTAGCTCTTAGCATCCTTCCTCCTCTTCATTAATGTGGGCGGGGGGGGGGGCGGGTAACATATATTTAAAATAAAAGTTCACATAACAATTCTGGATTTCATTTTTCTTCAAACTGGCCATCTGTGCACAATTATTCTTTGTGCACCTACTGGGAAAGTTGAAAATAAAGCCTACGACACAATTACCTACCCCCAAATGCTCCCAAAGTCAAGACTAAACCAGAATTTCCTGCCACCTACTTCTTTTCCTTCCACTCTGATACCCTTGTACCAAAAAATGTACGATAAACTTTAAGTGGGTGGAGAGGTCCCAGGGTCCCACAGGTTGGCCAGCTGCCCTGGACTTGTCTGGAGACCCATACCCCTGCCCCGCCCAAGACCATCATTCAGAAGGTGGGAGCTGGGGCAGGGAGTCAGCCTCCCAGGTGACTGCAATAAACTGCCTGTTTGCCGCAGGAAAAGAACCAACAGATGGTAAAACAGAGCCTGGCCGTCTGCGTGCTGGCCACACCTGTGCAAGTTTCAAGGGCAGTGACAGTTGCAAGCTGAACTGGCTTTCCTCGGGTGGCTGCTGGGCTGTGCGAGGGCCATGGCCTCGGTGCCAGGACACCGGCTGGCTGCGGTCTGGGAAGTGGGGGGCTGGGGGAAGGTGCCTAGGCTAAGGCATGTGGTCAGAGCCATCATGCTCCCCCAGGCCCACAAGACAAGGGGAAGCCCCCAGCCAGGAACCACCCCTGCAGTCATGTCTGCCTGAGAAGCACTGTGCTCCCCACATTGGAAACAGCCAGGGGGCTCGCCCCCAGGCCGCGGGCAAGGGTCCCAAAGGAAAAATGGGGAGTGGGGACGGGGACAGGATGCACGCAGAAATAAAAACAATCACTCACATGTGCCTTTGAGAAGCAGGAAAGGTCCCGGTGCCATCATTCCACTAGGCTCGGTGCCCGAGCCCCTGGCCCCAGCCCCACAGCTCAGCCAGAGCAGTCAGGCCGGGAGTAGCCAGGCTGGGAGCAGGGTTGGAATGGCCTACCCCAAACACAGGTGTTCCAGGTACAACGAGGGAAGGGCTGCCCCTCAGCAACCAGCTGCTCCATCCTCAGCACTCAGAGCGCTCCTTGCTGAGACCATTCACTGGGCGTCTGATAGCACACAGCCTCGAAGTAGATCCTTCTCAATTATTTGTCTATCGATACTGAGCTTCCCACTGGCTTCCATCCTATCTCCTGGATTATAAAAACAGCTGTCAGGGCTTCCCCGGTGGCACAGTGGTCGAGAGTCCGCCTGCCAATGCAGGGGACATGGGTTCGTGCCCCGGTCCGGGAAGATCCCACATGCCACGGAGCGGCTAGGCCCGTGAGCCATGGCCACTGAGCCTGCGCGTCTGGAGCCTGCGCTCCGCAACGGGAGAGGCCACAACAGTGAAAGGCCCGCGTACCGCAAAAAAAACAAACAAATAAACAACAACAAAAAAATGACTCTACTACCCAAAGCAATCTACAGATTCAATGCAATCCCTATCAAACTACCACTGGCATTTTTTACAGAACTAGAACAAAAAATTTCACAATTTGTATGGAAAACACAAAAGACCCCAAATAGCCAAAGCAATCTTGAGAACGAAAAATGGAGCTAGAGGAATCAGGCTTCCTGACTTCAGACTATACTACAAGTCTACAGTACTCAAGACAGTATGGTACTGGCACAAAAACAGAAATATAGATCAATGGAACAGGATAGAAAGCCCAGAGATAAACCCACACACATATGGTCACCTTATCTTTGATAAAGGAGGGAAGGATATACAGTGGAGAAAAGACAGCCTCTTCAATAAGTGGTGCTGGGAAAACTGGACAGCTACATGTAAAAGTATGAAATTAGAACAATCCCTAACACCACACACAAGAATAAACTCAAAATGGGTTAAAGACCTAAATGTAAGGCCAGACACTATCAAACTCTTAGAGGAAAACATAGGCAGAACACTCTATGGCATAAATCACAGCAGGATCCTGTTGGACCCATCTCCTAGAGAAATGCAAATAAAAACAAAAAAAAACAAATGGGACCTAATGAAACTTAAAAGCTTTTGCACAGCAAAGGATACCATAAACAAGACCAAAAGACAACCCTCAGAATGGGAGAAAATATTTGCAAACGAAGCAACTGACAAAGGACTAATATCCAAAATTTATAAGCAACTCTTGCAGCTCAATAACAAAAAAACAAACAACCCAATCCAAAAATGGGCAGAAGAACTAAATAGACATTTCTCCAAAGAAGATATACAGATCGCCAACAAACACATGAAAGAATGCTCAACATCATTAATCATTAGAGAAATGCAAATCAAAACGACAATGAGATATCATCTCACACCGGTCAGATTGGCCATCATCAAAAACTCTAGAAACAATAAATGCTGGAGAGGGTGTGGAGAAAAGGGAACCCTCTTGCACTGCTGGTGGGAATAATGTAAATTGATACAGCCACTATGGAGAACAGTATGGAG
>NC_041224.1:35109538-35122795 GCF_002837175.3 Physeter macrocephalus | reverse complement strand
GGGAGGGAGACGCAAGAGGGAAGAGATATGGGAACATATGTATATGTATAACTGATTCACTTTGTTGTAAAGCAGAAACTAACACACCATTGTAAAGCAATTATACTCCAATAAAGATGTTAAAAAAAAAAAAACAGCTGTCACCACTCCCATAGTTCCCAAGAGACCCTCGCTCAACAAATAGCAAATGAAATAAATGCTTAAGGAAAAGAACAATTCAAAAGCTCTCATGTGGCAAAAACAATCCCTAACTTTGGAATCAAATGTGATTGAACCAGTTAGATATACGTGTGTATGTTTGCACCTACACACACTCACGCACACACACACTTCCACCTAAATACACACCAGCAAGGGGCTGGGGCATGTCAGCCACTTAAAAGTCCACTACATTTGGTGTTAAATAGTGAACGACAAATAATATGGCAAAGCTATTCCATCTAAATCCCCAGAGAGTATTTTTATTGTAAAGTAATTTATCCCCTTAAAATAAGCAAATATCTCCTTTAGGAACTGTAGACACTCTAAGTAAAATACAGAAAACAGTATAAGCACAGCTTTCAAAGTATGACAAAAGCCAGGTGCTTTTTTCAAAAAGGTCATCCAACATCCAAACCGAACACATCTTTGTTGTCCGCTTGTGAGTGATAACAATACTGTAATCAGTTTTACATTTCATACCCACCTCAATGTGAGGTGCTTCCAAACAAAGGCCAGAATCCTCAGGGCCACCACAGGAGCAAAAACAATCCACACTCAAATGACAGGGAAACTATTTATGTGGCAACATGTGATTTCTTATTTATAGAGCTCTGTTAATTATTTTGCATATAAGCAGTGTTGAACCAGGCCTGCGGAGTTTGAGTACACATGGGCTGGGTGGAGTAATTGGTGGGGCAGAGAAAGGTCAGCCAAACCCCACAAAAAACAATTAAAATTTCCACAGACAGTCCACAAAACAGGTGATATTTAGGCAACTGAAAGTTCATTTAGAGGTGTAGAGGTGTCTTGCTCAAAAAAAAAAAAAAGTTCTTTCCACAGGTTATCAAAAATTCACAGCAGTTGGGACCCCACCACACACACACACATCCACCATATACTGAGGGTCTGTGGGTGAAAGACAACAAAATAGAAGAAGGATGGAGGGAGAAGAAAGGAAAGAACGTGAGTGAAAGGGATGACCAGTAGGAACTCAGAAGTGAGAACAACGTGAAAAACGGGAATTAAATATACGACTGTACGGTTATCATCTCAGAGAAACCAAGAGTTAGTCTAAGTTACAAGTAACAATGTTATCACTCCAAGCCTACAGCCCATCTTCTGGATCGGATCCATATTATGAAGAAATCAAAAAATAGTTAATTCACAATGCAGTGAAATGTTTCAGCCATAGATAACCAAATTAATTATAATCCACTAAAAATCAAATTGTATCATTTTTAAAGATTGGGCTATTATGCAGATAACGGGCAGCTTTAGGTTTAAAACAAGCTAAAAATGATCTTGTTTCCCTTAATTCTATCAGCATGGGCCCAGCTAGGCCAAGACTGATGGCTTTCACAGCTAATAGAACAGGTGCGATCATAAATACATGAAAATGATCTGGAGACAGAATAATCCATGTTCTCTGTTTAAGCTAGTCATGGGATTTCCGATAAGTGGGTGAAACATTCACACTTCTTACAAGAAAGTCATGGCAAATACATAGTACACAAAACCATCTTTGTTCTGGGATTTATTTATTTAATATAACACAGAACGTATTCAGGGCTTCCTGATACTAGAACACCTACCTTTATTAATGAGGAGCTACCGGTTTTCTGACCAAGTTGTCAGTGTCCAAAAGCACTATTCAAACAGTCCATCTTATAGCAAAAAGGCATGATACATGCACACACATACAAGTACCATCTTGGACACACTTGTATTCAAATTTCTGGTGCAAATGGAAATAATCAGGGAACGGGGAGGGTGTAAACTAGTGAGAATAAAGATGGATGCTCTAGAAAATTCCTGAGACAATATCCCAGGGTGACCACGTCACACAAAAATCTTATCCACTTTATACATGGTCATTCCTGCTGACATTTACCTGGATTAAGATTTTTTTATTTACATAAAAGAAAGGAGACATAGATTTGTCCTAACAAGATCCTCTAATCACTAGATTATTTTCACAATTATGAGTAATCACTAAATAGCTTCCACTCAAGGAACAAAAAATAAAATAACAAAAGAAAGCCACAATCCCAACAACTTTATTAAGCATATTATAGTTATGAAAATAAAGGCTTTTTTGAGACCACAGGTTCCTAAAATACCCTTCATGGAACTCTGTACCAGTAATGGCTGGTAATTAAGTTAATTGTTACATCAGGTGAAAAAACACATCATTAGGGTATGCGAAAGTAAATACGTAAAAAAGAAAAGTCACCACACATACCATGAAACTTGGTATCTCTTGCAGCGTTCCATTTCTGACTTGGATTCCTAACTCACTACATGAGGGTGGTGTCCCGTCGGGAGCTGGAAGGGAGGAGGCTGGTGCCAGGAGAGCGTCGGGGCAAACTGGCCAACTCGCACCCACCACTCAGGCACGGGACCTCAGGCAAGCTCACTAACGTGCTTCCCTTTCTGTGAGACAAATGTCCTTCAAAAAAGGTAATCTGTGTAAGACACCTAACGCAGTGCTTAGCACACGTGAACAATCAGTGAGTGGTGGCCTGAGACATGTAAGCGTCCTCCCTCATAAACAGAGATAACAGACTTTGTTCACGCCAAAAAAGACATCAATTTGCAACATCTGATTTAAAAATCCGAGTTATGCACTGTCCGCTCCTACTGACAAGACTCCGGTTCTCTGGGGACCAGAGATGAGGGTGGATCACATCCATTAGACGTGGCCTGCATCCCTGCAAGGCCTGGAGAAGGTCAGACACGCACTCCACTTGGAATAAAAGCACTCTATATAAAAGACCTAAGATTGATTGCCTTGTAAGTGATTGGTGGCGACTTAAACATGATCGCCATCATCCTGGTTAGTAATAGGAAGCTTTGAGAGAGGTCACTCTTGCAGAGACACTGAAGAGGTTATTCCTGGAACCTCATGTAGAATATTTTTCCCAGAAACAACACAAGAACTAACAGCATCGTCTCTTGACCAAAACGATTAAGATTTCAGATAAGCCGTACCATATCCAGCCTCCTGATTCTAAAGGATGCTGTTCCGGGGCTTCCCTGGTGGCGCAGTGGTTAAGAATCCGCCTGCCAATGCAGGGAACATGGGTTCGAGCCCTGGTCCGGGAAGATCCCACATGCTGCGGGGCAACTGAGCCCACGCGCCACAACTGCTGAGCCTGCGCTCTACAGCCTGCGAGCCACAACTACTGAGCTCGCGCGTCTAGAGCCCATGCTCCCCAACAAGAGAAGCCACCTCAACGAGAAGCCCGCACACCGCAACGAAGAGTAGCCCCCACTCGCCACAACTAGAGAAAGGCCGCGCGCAGCAACGAAGACCCAACTCAGCCAAAAAAAAAAAAAAATTTCTTAATAAATAAAGGATGTTGTTCATCTTCCACGAGAAACAAAAAAAATTCAAACATACAGAAAACAGAGTTGTACAGCGAACACCCATATATTCATCCCCTAGATGACAGATTCGATCTTAAATGCAAAGTTTAGGGGCAGCCAGCTAAGAAAACGTGCAGCATAAGCCTCCACCCGTTACAACCACATGCAAGGGAAATTCGTCCGATTTCCTCACGGACTTGGAACAGGCCGCTGGGGGGGCGCTGCCCACTGCCCACACTCCCGAGGGCACCCAGGACTCCACAGAGTTCCTGCTGATGATCTCACAGGAGAAGACGGGATCCCCATCACGCTTCAGAAGAAAGCAGCTCGGTGGTTCAGTTCACTTGTGATGGTGAAAATGTGTCGGGAAGCCAAGATTCTAGGGCTCGTGATGAGTTTCTGATCATTTGAAGTCTCCTCATCTATACAGAGAAGCTAATGTCACTTCCCTAGAAAATATTTTCAAAGGACTAAAAAAAGGTCAATATGAAAGCAGCTAAAAGCTACAAGGCACCATGAGATGTATAACCTTTACTTCCTATCTTTGTTTCAAGGAATGCTAGTGTTCTAAATACTGCTCCCCACCCCACATCGTCTTTCAAGAATTAGTGATAGTGATCAAACCTGCCCTATGACCACAATGACACAGTCAGCCTGTGAGCTTTCCACCTGTGGTAGGCACCCCCAACAGCAGATGCCCATCACCCGAGGAATGGCAGCCCATCCAAGGAACCTCTGCCCACATTCCTTCCCCAAGGCTTTGCTCCTCTGGATCCACGGGAGACAGACTATTGTACAACACTTTCAGAAAGCCTGTTTTACTTAGACACTTTTCATAAAGGGCAGATTTCATCTAGAATCCTATTTGTGTCAAATTCAACAAGTCATGAAGGAAACAGCAAAATCAAGGGTACTTTCTTCCCCGTGTCCCAGGCCAGATCTTCCTAATAACAGGAGAGAAATTCTAAAATACCAACAGCCATTAGAAAATCCTTTACTGGTATGATAGCTAAATAATAATTCGCCACCATCTAAAACAGGGAGGCAGAATTCTACTTCCTTTTCATATTAATTTATGTACAAGTAACAGAAATTCTCGAAGTCTGAACTCTGATATCAACAGCAAAATAACCCCAAGCGCTATTTCTCATTTGGCCCAGGTCAATGTTGTGCTTGGTGGGGGAAGCTTAGCCCCACCATTTGCAATAAGACTATATTCACTTGAGCTAAAAGCAAAATGAAACAACAAAACCCACCCAAACACCAAGGCTCAGGTTGACAGAATTTCCCTACAGGACAGGCACTGCAACAGTAACTTGCAAGCATGAGGTACATTATAATGCACCTTAGTAACATTAGTAACAAAGTTTCCACCCTGGCAAGTTGATACACTATTTCCCTGGGTTTAAGTAGGTGGTTGGTTTTTGGGGGGTTTTTTTTTTTAAGATTTTTTTTGAGGTGGACCGTTTTTAAAGTCTTTATTGAATTTGTTACAACATTGTTTCTGTTTTATGTTTTGGGTTTTTGGCCGGGATGCATGTGGGATCTTAACTCCCTGACCAGGGATTGAACCCGCATCCCCTGCATTGGAAGGCTAAGTCTTAACCACTGGACCGCCATGGAAGTCCCTAAATAGGTGCATTTTAATGACTTAAGTTTAATGGAATTGCACCCTTGCTTAAAGAGCTCCTTAAAGACTACTTTATATTACTAAATCTCAACAGCCTTCAAGCATCCATCACGTTCATCAAAACAAGAAAAAACAAAAGATGTTTCGAAGCCCAATGATGCTCACTTAAGCTATCCTGAAGTACAGCTCCACCTTAGTACTTGGTGTTACTCTTAAGTTGTTTTTACACATAACTGAAGCCATAATTTCTGTGATACCATTAAATTCACAGTGGGGGCAGGGGGGGCTTCAAACTATCTCTGGTTTTATTTTAAAAGAAGCAGCTTATGCAAGTCGATGAGAAAAAGATCCCACTCACTCACAAACCCACACGGCACTCAACTGACATAAGTGCCAGGGTGATCGTAAAGGATAAAAGCCCAGGACCTGTTACAGGTGTTGGGCGGGGGGCACAGAGCCCCGGGTCCACTGCCACGGTGAGCCCTGGCTCTGACCTGGCCTCTCAGAGCTGCCCAGGCTCACGCAATCCCACCTGTGTGGCCTGTTGGGTGGCATCCACGTGCACTTGTCTCGGGACAGGACACGGGGGTATGACGAGAGGGGTGCCAGCTCAGTCCCTCTCCACACACGCTGAGGGCAGGGGGACACACACCTCCAGGAGGACAATTCCCACAGTCACAGCGGTGGAGCTCTGTGTTTCGTCCTGAGGGCACTGTGGTGAGGGGACTGCAGGAGATGGTCAGGCCCCTCCTCCACGAAGCGCTGGAACGACTCTGATTGGAGGTCCACACATAGTCCTGAGATTCGATGATCACAGCCTAACAGGACGTCCTTCCCGGACACACCTGGACTTGAATCTGACCTAGGACACCTTTCCCCAACTTTTCTCTTGAAAAGTAAAGGGGCTGAAAAAAGGGATTCCAGGAATGTTGACACAAAGAGTCCACCAGAAAGGAAGTTTTATCTTAAAAAAAAAAAAAAAGAGGCATTGCAGCTCTGAAGCTATCCTAGCACAGGGTAAGTGCCCAGGTAGCATCTATTAAGAGGTGCACCCTCCAAGCACAGGAAAGTGAAACTGCTTTCCCGCACCCGGGCCTATGCCTCCTCTCCACTGCTTTTCTCCGAAGGCCACTGTAACTCAAATCACCTGGATAAACTAGGGGGCGGGAGGGCAGGGAACTCTGTCCCAGTGACAGCACCTCGGAGGGAAACTGCAGGGCTGGATATTTATGGAGCAGATACTGTGACTCTGCCTCGCTGATCCCACTACCATCCCAAAGGCAGAGTTCTTAACCCTATCTGACAGCCGAGGACACCAAGACTGGGAGAGCCTGGTGGCTTATCCGGGGTGATGCCACGACTGCAGAGCCCTAGACGGGCCCTCCCAACGTAGGAAAATCCATAGGAAGACTTCTCAGTGGACACTCACATGAGAATTCTCAAGATCTTCATACAAATCTCCAAACAGGATTTAGAAAAAGACCCAAAGAGGTTCAAGAAGCACAGAAGAAGGTCACGCACAATTTAAACATGGATTTTTGTGCTTTTAGTGTCCACTGCACCAAATCCAGCCCCTCAGACCGATGGCTCCAGAGTGAACCTGTCCTTCCTAAAGCATCTGGCCAACTCCAGATTTCACCCGTTCCTGTCCCCTGACAACATCAGGCTCTGCGACTGCTCTTATCCTTCTGTGAAGGTTTATAAGCTATGTTTTGTCAGGTATTGTGACACTGACATAACTGGATGTGCTTCTATTTGCAATAAAGCATGTAATCTCCATTTATACTACTTTATTCATAAAGACCCAGAATCTCCTGATAAGGTTAATGAGTAACACAGTTTACATTTCTGTTTTCATTTCAGGTAAACTGGCCAGGAAGCGCTTCCTTAGAGAGCTGGTCAGCTAGACCCACGCCACCTGCATCTTCACAGGGACATGACTCTGGGCTTGGCCAGCAAGGGGACAGGGCTCGATGTGGAGGTCTGTGTTCTTCCCGAGAGTGAAGCGGTCCAGACATGTGGCTCTGCCAACTCGAGGGAGTGGCAGGAACAAAGCCACGAAGGCGGATTAAGACCTGCCGCATGGAAACTGAGATGGGCCTCTCCCCACTAAAGCTTAACATGTTTTATAAACTCCTGACACATGGCAAGCTGCACTGGTAAGACACATGGTCAGAACACGAGAGACTCACTTTTCTGGTTTTAATTAGACACTCAGGACTGAGTGTCCAGCAGGGAACTGCCTTCCTCCTTGGCCAGAGGCTCAGACCTGAGGCTGGTGGGTGTGAAGCAGCCCACATTGAAGAGGGGACATATTTACATATGACTTTTTTAACTTCATAATTTTAAAATGTTAGAGTATTCCTCTAATTAAAAAAATAGAAGAATATGTGACTTGACTAACCAGATAATTCAGTAAAAAAAAAAAATTAATTGTGCATAATTGCGGACAAGTATCCAAGGAATTGCTCTTTCTGGTGCCGACAGAACTAGTTTGGATCTGGCCCGCAGTCTTCAATCTTTTCATGAGGACAAAGAAACAGTTTCCAACTTAATAAGCAAAAAAAAAAAAAAAAAGATTTAAAACCGGCAGCCCAGAAGAAAAAGATCTATTTAACCCACTATCAATCACAGAATCCCTCAGTCCTCACTGTCTTCGGTCATTTTTTCCCTGATTTTTCAAACCTATTGCACAAAGCATTTGGTAAACAGCCACCTCAATTTGTCTCGGCACAGAGAGCACATTTCATTCTCCACGATATTCAACAGCAACAAAACTAAAGAGCAACCTCCCCAGTCCGCCACCCCACAAAAGAAGGCTGCTTGTTGTCATGTTGACTTTTACAGCTCAATATCTTAGCCTTTCCCACTTTATTTGTCTTAAGGGCTTATGAACATTAACACCCCGTTGGGTCCTGAAGAAAGTGCCATATACGCACAAACCTGACTCCTATGTTCTTACCCCGCCAGCTGGGATTCTCAATTAGATTCTCCCCTTTGAGAGCGCTATTTATTATCAAGAACAAATGGATGCAACTGCTTCTTTCGAGACGTGACAAGGTTTTGACCCTCTCAGCAGAACAGAGCACTGGCAATGACAGTAGGTAACTTTTGTAGGGCGCACAAAAAGATCATGAAAGAAGGAAAATGAACATGGGCAACCTTGAAAGTAGAGGCATACAGATGGAGAGACCGGAGAACAGGAACAGTAAACAGTGGTCAGAGCCCAGCGCATCACCTGAGGTGCCTTCCGTGTACCAGGATAAACACTGATGTGCGAAACCAAGCCAATAACTGCAGGCGAGCATCTGCTTTTAGTAAGGTAACTGAGTAATTATGAGAATCTTAATATGACTAGGATTTGAACTGGTGAGTCAGTCTATATACATGACATCAAAATGAAGATTATACAATACATTCTCTTTGCAATTCAGAAGAATGCTACAACTCATCCCATAAATCACTGCTTTAAAAAAAAAATCAGCTCTAAAAAAAGAGACAACCCATTTGAAAAAGGCTGGGAGGAGGAAGGCAAAAAGTGACTCATAACATCCAACAGCTTGTAGCCTCCAAACCATAACAAGAATATAAAGCCAGTGGGCCCAGAATGAAACAAAATAGAGTCGTTGTTACAGCTGTGACCTCACAACATTCAGCTCTAAGCATGACTACAGCACCGCAAAGATCTTTTCAGCATTGGGATCAACCGTACACATCAGTGCCTTTAATGTGTGCCTTTAATTTCCTGGCTAAATTTGACATCTATATTTATTCATCAAGAAAAGAACATTCAAATTTAACTATTTTCATAACTCTGAAGAACTCTTAAAATTCAAGTCCACACATTTCACATCCCACACATATCAATGCTGCCATTTTGTACATATTTTTAATTCAGATAACAATCTTTTAGATTTATCAAGCCAAGTAGTCCATTTCATTCACCACAATACGTACAACTAGTGGGGGCAGCTTTGAGACGATGTGACAGAGTGAACAGGTTTTGTTAACAATGCTGAGGTCTGATCCCCGGTGGAGCGGCTCAGCTATTATTCCCTGAATCTGCTGACCCCTTCCCTCCTCCCCTCCCAATGACCACAAATTATCAACAAGACTCTAGAAGAAAGCATTTTTTCACACATTTGCTTTCCAGAGTCCACTATTTCCTTTCAATGAGAACATCTGGGTTGCATTAGAGACAGCAGGTCTCCTCTCCCCGACCCTGGAAGGTGGTCCCAGGCTTCAGTTTGGGTGGCCACCTCTGCAGCCACAGGGACCTCCAAGAAAAGCACAGGGGCTGATGGGGACAGAACTCATGTTCTAGAGCTAAGCGTATCTGCTATATTGTGCTGGCAGCCCTGAAAATGCCACACACCCCCAAATCTACAAACCTTCCAACTGGCCATCTCTTTAAGATTTTACTCTGGTGACAGGATTACGCCAGCTGCATGTGAATTGCTCATCTGCAATTAAAAAAATTACTGGTTCCTTGATCAACACAAAGAACTGATAGCATGCACCTCCTTCCTTGAGCAGTTTCACACTTACTAGAAAATGTTAAGTTGGACTCGATTACAGAACATAACTAATAGTTGCAGTAATTCGGTACCTTACAAACTGAGTAACTCCCATAAGCAAGAATTAGGAAGTTAGTAAGCACACTCACAATTTAAAAGCCACAAAGTAGAAAGCTAACGGACTTCTCTTCTGCAAACACCAAACAGTTTTCACAGGCTACATCACAAGGCAATTTCCCAAAGTCCTACCAAAATAAGAATTCAACCACTCCTGAAACAGTGGGATGATATCGTCTACAGTTGCAAGTCCAGGGTGTGTACAGCCCAGGACACAAGCCGTCAGTTAACACAGAAACTTACTGCTGAAGTTCAATTAACAACTGATTTTTTTTTTAATAAGACATGAGTCTGTCTTTATTGAGAAATTTTGTTTCCTCTCTGCTTTGCCAGTGTTTCCATTTAAAGTTTTTTCTTAAGCCAAATAATGTCTATTTACATATTAATGAAACCACTTGGGGGGTCCTCTGAAAGCCAAATAGAAAAATGCATGATTCCAAAAGGCAAGAATGAAGGGAAGGGACGGGAAGAAAAAAATGATTTAGGGAAAAGTGTTTGAAGAAAAGAGCCACCGCTACCCCACCTGGCACCCAGCAACCAGCCAGCTCACTGGTTTCCTCTCCGTTTCACATTGAGTCCCAAGAATTCACCAGACCGACAACCCCTGGCTTCACACCAAAGACTTTACCCAGACCTGTGGATTGGAGGCCATTACTGCCCATAGGAGGGGCAGCCACCACATCTCCCCACAGAAAGCTCCTGTTCTTTGCTGGCACCAGTTCTGCAGGGAGAGCAGCCCAGTTTTCCCCCAAGAGGGAAGCACTGGGTAGCAACAGACAGTGGAAAGAAAAGAGGAGGCAACCAGCAGGACACGAAAGTGAAAATCTGACTTCTGCAGCCAAGAAGTCAATCTGCAACCCTCTACCAAACAGTGACCCATAAAATAAAATAACCTAAGTGTCTGTAGTAGCACCAGCAGACAGTGCAAACCAAAACTGGACCAGCGTCTACTAATCTAGATAAGATATACACCCATTAACAGCTGGCTGGCCATACAGGAACTTTGAAAGAAGAGTCTACTCTTTTTTCAACCTACATTATGTGCTTAAAATGGAATTGTTTTCCCATGCTCCTTTGTAGGAACTGAGCACTGGAACGTCCACACGTTTCCACAGTATGTTCTGATATTTTAATAAAACGATGAAGACTAATTTAAAGAATTCTCTCCACATGAATCCTGATTGAAGATAAAATATGAAAGCAATATGCTTAAATAACTCGGCATTAAAAGCCGTTTTAACTTTTCACTTTGAAAGTGGCTATGTTGGGGGATTTTAACTTCTAAAATGTAAAGAGGCACAGATTTCTGATCCCTCCATTCTTTGGTTGCTATTAAGCAATACTGGAAAACAAGTTGATTCATCTAATTTAAGACAGTAAAACTACTCTACATAGTCACAAGACACAAAATTCCAAATGACCTTAAAGGGAGACCCAATCGACTCAGCATGGACAAAGCAAGTCAAAGATGACACA
The DNA here is from genome assembly GCF_002837175.3 of Physeter macrocephalus. Classification (NCBI taxonomy): domain Eukaryota; kingdom Metazoa; phylum Chordata; class Mammalia; order Artiodactyla; family Physeteridae; genus Physeter; species Physeter macrocephalus. Next base: position 35,111,485 of record NC_041224.1, on the reverse strand, counting down.
GCTAAAGCGGGGAGAGGCGGGCTGAGGCTGGGTGGCCAAAGCAACAACTCTCTGACTCTTACTCTTGGGTGATGCAGCCAGGCCTGGCAGAGTTGAGAGAGAGAGAAAAACAATAATGTGATTCCCATATGCAAACACACACCCCTTTCTCTGCCCAGACACTCCATAAGAAACTCATTAAACCCTTTTAAAAAATCTGTAGGGGGCTTCCTTAGTGGCGCAGTGGTTGAGAGTCTGCCTGCCAATGCAGGGGACGCGGGTTCGTGCCCCGGTCCGGGAAGATCCCACATGCCGCGGAGCGGCTGGGCCCGTGAGCCATGGCCACTGAGCCTGCATGTCCAGAGCCTGTGCTCCGCAACGGGAGAGGCCACAACAGTGAGAGGCCTCCGTACTGGAAAAAAAAAAGAAAAAAAAAAAAAATTCTGTAGGGACACAGAGAACTAGGCTGAGCACACCTTGGTCTAAAGTGGTTTGCCATCCCCTGGACAACAGGGACACATTCTAGGAGTGACTGATGGTGACAGGTGAGTGCAATCTAGCAGGTGAGTGTCCACGTCCACAAGCAGCCACTCCCACCAGGGGCCACACACTGTCCCAGGTGTGCAGAAGCAAATGTGAGCCCATCTCAGACTGACGGGGGAGGTGGAGGGCTCCTGGTGAGTTCAGACGGCTTCCCGCTTTGCCAACACAGGTAAGGTACTGACACTTAACATCAGTATAATACAGACATAGCAGAAGTGCTTGTCTGGAGAGAATGCATGAATGATACGGTGTTGTAAATAACACAACTGTGGTGCACAGCTACGGGGGCCTGTAAAGTGAGGGAGAAAAACCCATGTAAACATTGACAAAATCAAAGAACTTGGGCAAATATTTTCCAATGGGCACTTCATCCCTCCAAGCAATCTGTCCACACTGCACACCTTATCCACCAGTGTAGACCTAAGTACTGTTCGCCCAGCTGGGCACTGCACTGAGATACCAGCAACGCCCTCATCATCTCCAACCCTTCAGAACAGTGTCTGTTGAGCACAGAGTCCAGGAAACGGTCTCCTCCTATGGGACAGTTGAGCATTACAGAACCCTGCAGAACCCCAAATGTGAAACAGAAACATCGCCAGTCTGTGACATCTGAAAAGACACTTCACCCCAGGCCCCCACCTGTACCCCCTTCTTCGCCCTGAAAGTGTTAAAAAGGAAACCATACGGTCAACACCAGCTTCTCCCTGCTGATGAAAACTGGCACGAATGAATTTACTTTCTGGCTGCCAGCCCCACAAAACCGTTACACACACACACATACAAGTTCACCACTAAACTGCTCCAAATATAAATTCGAGACAAGCCGGCCTATCCCCACCCCACAGTGTATTAGTGGCCTTCCCAGGGTGAGCTGGGTGAATTCTAAATCCATATTAAACATTCAACATTTCGGAACTTCAGTGGGTTTGTTTTTTTTTTTAAGACATAGCAAAATCCTATCTAAAACTTATGACAGCTGAGCACATGATCCCACCATTAAGAGCAAATAAGAAACCGTATATAACACTCCATGAAATCACTGTGGCAAATCTGTCACAAATTCTAAGTATGGGACGATGGGAACGCGGCACAGACCCTGGCCTGAGGGAGGAGGTTTTCCAATTTCACCCAACCTTCGCATCCCAGCGGACGGGAACAATAGTAGTACTATCCCGGTCCAGCCAGGATGCCTCGGACACCGGCGGTCAAACCTCAAGTCCAAAGACAAGTTTCGCATTAGAACGAGGCCCGCGGAGCCTCAGGCCGCGCAACGCGGAACCGCCCCCGGCCCGGCCGCGGTGGGCAGCGCTCGGACGCGCACCAAGGACACGGCCCCGTCCGCCAGGCCGCGCGCGAGGCCGCCCCGGCCCCACGGCCCGTCCTGCGCCCCGGCTGCGCCCCGGGCCCCGCGGCCCCGTCCTGCGC
>NC_041224.1:35108578-35109038 GCF_002837175.3 Physeter macrocephalus | reverse complement strand
GGCCCCGTCCGGCTCCCCAGAGCCCCAGCGCCGGGGCCGCGGCCGACGACGCGGAGCCGCAGGGCGGGGGCCGCGCTCGCACCGCGCCGAGACCCCCGCCCGCCCGCCCGCGCCCCGGCCCCCGTGACAGCGCGGCCGGCTGAGCGCGGGGCCTGTTACCTTCCGACAGCTCCAGCTCCAGCTCGGCCAGCCGGGCCCGCACCTCCAGGGGCAGCGCCATGCCTTCCAGGCTGCGGTCCGCCATGCTCGCGACGCCCCCGCCCCAGCCGGCCTCCCTTTGTTCCAGGCCGCGGTCTCGCCGCTCCTCGCGCCCCGCGGACCCGCACCGAGCGGCGGCAGGCCTGGCGGCGGCGCAGCGCGCTCCTCCCCGGTGCCTCCTCCGCGCGGCCCCGGCACGAAGGCCTCGCGCCCGCGCCCCCGTCCCGCCCGGGGCGCGCCCGCCGCCGCTGCGCCGGGCGGC
>NC_041224.1:35078323-35108550 GCF_002837175.3 Physeter macrocephalus | reverse complement strand
GGCGCAGCGCCCTCCTCCCCGGTGCCTCCTCCGCGCGGCCCCGGCACGAAGGCCTCGCGCCCGCGCCCCCGTCCCGCCCGGAGCGCGCCCGCCGCCGCTGCACCGGGCGGCTCCGCGGCGCGCGCGTGACGGCGAAGAGCGCGCACGGGGCGGGGGTGGCGTGGGCACGCGCTCCGGGGCTGGGCCGGGCGGGGACGCGCACCGGGGACGGAGGGCGGGCCGGCGCAGCGCGCGCTCCCGGGGGCGCGGGGCTCGCACACCGGCCCAGCGGGGCCTCCCCAACCCCGGCCCGGCCCTCGCCTGCCCAGGCCTAAGGCAGAAAAATACCTGCTGGAGCCCCGGCCTCGGCGTTCCGGGTCTTTGCGGGCTGAATTTTTTTTTCTTTTTTTTTTAATAAATGCGTTGTGTGTTGGGGGCGGGAGGTGTAAAAGACAGCGTGGGCTGTGGAAAGAGGAGTAGGCTGGAAGTTCCTAATTCGCGTTGATGTAGGACCTGCCAGCCTGGCTCTGAAGCTACAATCAGTGCCTCTCCCTCGGCTCCGTCTCCCCACCGTGAAGGCGGCTAGAGGAGAGATGGGTCATCGAATCTCCACGTTCCCGGTCAGCCCGACCACGCTCGCCCCCCCCGATACCCCTGCCCGTCCTCAGCCCGGGGCTCCGTGTCCTCAGCAGGTCTTCCCGCGCCCTCGCCCGAGGGCCCTACGGCTCGTCCTCCGCGCTTCTCTCTTCTGCCCCCACCGCACCGGTGTCACCTCTGGGGGCATCACCAAACCTGGGCCTCCAGTCCTGACCGTTTGGGGAGGCTAGCTCACCCCCTCCGACTGTCCAACTGAATAACGTCACCCAGATGCCCCCAAACCCCGAACTCCAGAAACCAGCCCCTCCTCCTGGGTTCTAATAACTCACACCATTTTCTTAATGATCCAGGCTGGGAAGAGTCCCGGGAGTGTTTGTCTGTCTTCCTCAGTCTTCACGCACCCTCTGCTTCCCTGTCCCCTCAAGGCTCTCGCATGTTATTTTCATTCCGGACCCACTCCTCCCAGTTCAGCCCCTACCGCAGACCTCCTGGTGGCCCCCCCACCACCATCCGCTTGACCCTGTGGCGGGAGGGGCCGAAGTTGGCTCCGGAAACACAGTGGCTTTTATTCCCCTTTCAAAAATAGGTAATTTAATACTTCCTGCATTGTCTACAAGTCCACCCTCTTAATGGGAGACTCCAGACCCTCCACCACTTGGCCCCTATCTGCAGTCACACCATGCGCCCCCCACAAGCTGGTTCCTGAAGACCTAGTGGCCTTCACCCTGAGTGCCCCCCTTCTCTGCCCACACGTTCCCACAGCGTCCCTAACATCAACTCCAGAAAAATCTCTCCTCCCCCTTACTGTGCTCCCACTATCTTATCTACTTGTCTCTGCCCTTATCTCCTTGGCCTTTATCTTTCTCATTAGTCTGAGTGACAGCTCCGGGGACAAGGACCAAGCCTTCTTCCTCTCTGTTCTTCCCGCTGATAGGACAACAGTGACCACTAGAGAGCTGTGGTCATTTCTTACATAGGTCTCACTGATCTAATACGGATCAATGATGAGCTTGAAACGGGTGAACCCCAAACTCCTCTGCTTTATGGTCTTGGATGTAAAGCCAGTGGACACGGGGGGCCACACCGGTATGGCTCCACCACAGTCTCTCCCTCTTTCAGGATGAACAGACCACTGAGGCAGAGAGCCCTCGAGAGGATCTGAGGCTACAGGTGAAGGCCTTAGAGAAATAAAATGCAGCAGAACCAGCATTCAAACCCCAGTCTCCAGAGCAAATCTGCACGCTCATTTCATTACAGCTAAGTGGGCCTGTGCATTCCACACAATGAGTGTGTGTCAAGTCAGTCTAGGTCCAGATGGTATCAGAATAAAAGTATGTATTCTGTTTTAATTCGTGGGTGGGTCTTGATCATCCATGTCTGATGCTGTAACTGAGGTTGGTTCCAAAGAAAACCACTACATTACACTAAACACATCGAATGTCTACTTGGATTCCAAGCAGATGCGTCTTCATTTGGGCAGGTCTCTGTATGACTACTAAGTACACTTGGGAGAGTGTTTGTGGCATTTCCAATGTCCTGAGAGACATCTTTATCTGGAAGTCCTGCCACGTCTTCAAAACACGTTATGTCTGAGATCAAACTCCGCTTGCCTCCCACCCTTACTGTGTTCTTACTCGAGAGCAGCCCCCCTTTCTCCTGGTTTCCGTGCTTTGAGTCACGCCCGTTGTCAAGCTTCAGTAACACCCACCCCACAGGCCCACTGCCACTGCCTAATTCAGGCCCTCAGAGCCCCTACCCTGTTTTTCCCCTTCTGATCTTCCTACTGTGGCTGCCATGGGTTACGGTCCCCTTGCTCTACAATCTACAATGGTTCTCTGCCTACAAACCAAAGAACTCCTTGATCTGACACCGAAGGCTTCACAGACACAAAGTTTCCTTCCCTACTTTCTATCCTGCGCTTCCTGCGTGCAAGTGAGAACTCCTCAGGTGACCACAGGTGCATGCATCTCCCCTTCTTGTGTCTCTTTTGCTGACGTGTGCCTCTCCTCTTCCTATTCCCCCACCCAAGTCACGGCCACACGTTGGATTTCACCCATCCAAGTCCAGGGTCAAATGCCACTTCTTCCATGAAGCCTTCCTTCCTAATCTCCCACCTGGAACTACACACCTCTCTTCCCACCTGTTCTTCCTGGGGCTTGTAGTTAACATGTGCATCTTACTGGGCAGCTAGTCCACCTGTGATTCCCCCACTGTGTTGAATGACGTATAAACAGCACATTGTTTCTCAAAGTACAGTCCAGCTTTGGAAAAGGGGAAAGACTATTTCCCTTCATCTCCTTCTGCTCCACTCCTGGCCAGTCTCAGTGAAAGTGGCGCTTAGTGAAAACCCAGTTATGCTTTGTGTGTTTACATGTATAAAAACCTGGTTCAAGTGGATGTCAAGGTGGGCATAACAATACCCAACAGAGGTTTATTAGAATGAGTTGAATACCTGCTAAGGGCTGTTTGCTTCCAAAGCGCTCCGAAAGCCCTGAAATTCCATCCTCAGAGCTACACCTGTGAACTATGGTCACTTATCTTCAGAGAGCCACTGTGACATCTCATGACTGCTACTTGGGAAGAGTTAGGCATCGTTAGCACTTATCAACACACTAGCATGGTTTAATTTGTGAAATAAGCCAGCTTTTACATAACAAATCCCAGAGGGTCTGAGACATGTACAAAACCTGTAGGTGTCCAGGAGAGAGAGGCTGGAGAGGTAGCCAGCCCGAGGCCTCGGGACCGGAGGGACGCTGACACGGGACGCGTGAGCTACCTCTGCTCCTCCACGGTTTTGAGTTCCACAGAGTTCCACAGAAGGGCAGGGACAGAACAGTAATTAAGTAATTAACCCCGGGACAGCCAGCACTGGGAGACCTCTGTCGCTGTCTTGCTTGACTGTCTGCTGTGGGGGATTTGTTACCCCTCTGCCTACCTTCAGTACCTCACCTCTGTTTTGTTCTGTCTCACCGAATTCCAAGCGAATTCTGAATGAAAACTTCATTACTCACATGTATTGGGGCTCTAGACTTGAGAAAACCTGGTTGGGGTGGAAGAGGGTAGTAAAGGAGTGCTGATTAATCAGGTAACTCACGGGTGATACCCCGAAGCCTTGTTGCTGATGAGAGTTGATCCTCTCACTCCTAGTCAGATTCCTGCAGAATTTGTTCATGCCGTGCTCTCTCCTATGGATCCCAGTTCCGAGAAATTTTTACCTTTTCCGAAGTGACCAGGAAGAGCTGGTTGTCAAATACTCTGTTCGGATTCTCCGAGCACATCGTAAGTCCAGGGAGAGGGGGCTCACACCTCTGTTACGACACAACCTTCTTAAGCTGGAAATTCCCTACAGAGCTATGACTGGCAATTTATGTTTTAGTTCTGTTTCATTTCGGTCTTACCATATTATCAGGAATTCAGCTTGGGTAGAGTGTTAGGTTTAAAGAAAGAGCAAAAGTGAGTAATGTGACACAGAAAGTTTGGGTTTAATGAATTAGTACTTAGAAAGCAGCGTGAACCCTTGAATGAAACTACTCTATGCATGAAAGAGATCGTTAACATTTTTGTGACTTTTTTTCACATCACTATAGAATTAACTAAACAATGTGTACGTGACTGAATTCGCTGAACCACACGTGTGTTTGCATTTCTGTTATGGCGACTGTCTTCCTCTAGAAGTAAGAGCTATCCAACCTAGTCACCTAAGAACAAGTGTACCCACAAAAGAGGAGTAAGAAGTAATCCCACAGAGGGTGTCCCTGGTGGCGCAGTGCTTAAGAATCTCCCTGCCAATGCAGGGGACATGGGTTCGAGATCTAGTCCGGGAAGATCCGACATTCCGCGGAGCAACATGCGCCCATGCGCCACAACCACTGAGCCCGCGCTCTAGAGCCCATGCTCAGCAACAAGAGAAGCCACTGCAGTGAGAAGCCTGCACAGCGCAACAAAGAGTAGCCCTGACTCGCCGCAACTAGAGAAAGCCCACGTGCAGCAACAAAGACCCAATGCAGCCAAAAATAAAATAAATAAATTTATATATAAAAAAAGAAGTAACCCCACAGAATCCCACGGCAAAATTAATCTAATTTTCCAGACCATTACTGGAAGTGCTGAGAATTCAACTGAGTCAAAGGTGTCTTGATGGAAAAAGAAGTGTGTGAAATTTATCTTGGACAAATAGTCTGAGTGTCTCCTTGTATATGTAATTACAAATCAATACACAATTATAAATAATGTAATTACTTCTGATCATTTTAGTGAATTCTAATCACTCATGCCAATGATGATGTGAATAGCACAAAACAACAAATTAGCCAAAAATTACTCCTGTTTGGTCTTAGATTGCATCATATTTTTACAGTATATTTCCTTTGCCAATTATGATTGACTACACTCTGGCTTAATTAAGGTAATGTTAAAATTAATTGTCATTCCCAGAACTCATATCAATTAATGGCTGAGACAAGTGACACATAGGTTTTTAAAAAATATTTTACCAAGTATTCTAAGATATAAGACTTTATTGGATGTTAAAACATAAGCTTTTGAAGTAGAAAAGAAAGGAGTGGTTGGGGACTAAAATTTTGCCATCAAAAATCCACAAAGTGGAAGAGCATCATAAAAGAAAGTTATAAAATTGACCTCATCCCTTCAAAATGGAAACATATATCGATACATAGAGAGAGAGAGTCAGGCATATTCCTGAAGGGCATCTGCTCTGCCAAGAAAAACTCCACCACGAGGTTCATAAGTGGAGTCTAAAAAATTTAATTGTGTAAAATGCAGAATCTTGTTGTGAAGTTAATTAAAAGCAGTGCTTTTCAGTCAGTCTGTATGAGCTCACACACACACTCAATGAAAGTAAATGAAAATAAAGATTGAGCCGTTGACACTGACCACAGGCTGGTCTGAGAAGGTCCCAACGACTCCAGGGCCTCGGCATCCCAGCCGGCACCCTCCCCCGACTCAGAAGACAAACCTCATGCTTTGACTGTGGGACAGGGCAGAACAGGAGAGGATGGACCATCCTAGCACAGCCAGATCCCAGTTACCGGGAGGTTTTACCTTAGTCGGGACTGGGGCTTCAGCTCCTTGCAATGCTCACAGCTGTGTAAATGGACAAGGTGATGCAGGGTGGGTTCCTAAGAAGCAGAGCCTGAGACGAGGGTTCAGGGCACATGCTTTATTGAGGGCATCCTCTTAAAAATGGAGCCTTTCGGGAGTGAGCACATCAGGGCAGGAGGGAAAGAGCAGGCCTCAGTGGCCCAGTCCACAGATGGATGGGGCAGGGGCACCACAGAACTGGTGGCCAGCCTTTGTACAGCTGTGTCACTCAGTCGCTGGCCCCCACTGGGGACCCGCCAACAGTTTATCCCATCAGGAAAGTGAGTAGCTTTGATCCATTAGCACCAACACTTACAGCCCCGAAAGGCTGGCACACCCAGCCTGTAAAGGGCTCCAGGTCAGCACTGTGTCCCCTCCTGCACATCTGTGGGGCAGACATTTGGGTTACAACTGATTCAGCCATAGTGGCTACATCCACTCTGAAGCTGGTCTGGGCGGACAGATGATAGAAAGTCAGGAACCTGGAGAGTCTCGGGGGAAAAATGGACTTGGGCGATTGAGTGTTTTGGGTTTATTCTGTATGTTAATATTCTTTGGTTTTTTTTTTTAATAAGACAAAGAATCATTCAAAATGACTGTATTTGCTTGGCATGGGGTCATGAAGGATTTCAGACGATGCCCGTCATTCATGGAAAGTTTTACAAAGCGACGGGCATGAAGCCCCTGCCAGGCGCCATGTGCAATGCTGCTCGTACTTCCAGGAACTTACTGTCCGGCCGGCTCGGGGCCAAGTGAGACACAGGTGTGAACGGAGCAGGTGGGAGCTGTCTCCACAGGCCATCCTGGTCTGGAACACCTGACAGACTTTACGAAGTATCCCTTATCTTCCAAAGATCTGATTCCCAAGCACCTTGCCCAGCTGTACCTCGAGTTCCCTCAGCCTTCAAAGCACAGGCAGGCCTCTCGCTGGCAGCTGCACGTCCAGCTGCCCCAATTCCCTTCCCAGATGTTATGCAGCTGGCATTTCCCCACCTCGTTGACCTCGGGCGTCGGCGTGGGAAGACCCCAGGTGGAGGCGAACGGGACCCTGGGGTGTCACGCACTCTGGACAGGTTCCTGAGATCTGTCTCCTTCGAGTCTCTCTCGGCCCGCCACCCTGACCCCAGCTGGGAGGCCCTCAGAGACCCCAGTTCTCGACGCGTGAACAGGGAAAGCCTCACCGCTCAGCCCTCACACAATAGCAGCATGGAGGCCTCAGCCCTCTTGAGAATCTAAGTCCTAGACCAAATGTTTGCCCCCAGCCACCTCCAAACACCCAGGCTGGCAGGGGCAGGGACTGGAGTGGCTCTCTCACCCACCTGACTTCCCAAACCTGTGGTCCCTCGTAGCATCCTCTCTATGCAAGCAGGCATCCTCCCCAAGGGCTCCACAAATTCTCGCAGTGGTTTCAGACCTTGGGAAGAAGAGGATATGGGTGCAAGTCACAGTAGAACAAAGAGGAATTTAATGAGTGCCACATAGGCAGTGTGTTGCTGAAGAAGGTAAAGAATGAGGAAGTTAATTTAGAAAAATTCACTAAATCTTCAGGTGTGGCTTTGATCTCTAACTGTGGAAGCTGTGTCCAACAAGAGCTGCTCTGCTCTCGTTCAGATGCAACGCGGTCTTTTCTCTCTGACCCCGATTCCCCACAAAACTAGAGGAAAATCCTCTTAAGCACAAGAAAGATTGAAGATGGAAAGAGAAAGATAATGAGCAGAGGAAGAGTACGAGAAAGAGACGGAGGCTGCAAGCAAGGAAGGAGGAAGGTGCACACACAGACAAGTTAATGTTTCAAGGAACATACATTCAAGGCAGAAGAACAGTGTTAAAACAAGAAAGAGGACTCATGGAACAAAACACAAATACAGGCAAATGAAAACTAATAATTTTTAAGATATAATAAACCAGATACAAATTTTAAAAATCGGGAAGCAAAATGGTACTTTGAAATGTTGCTGTGGAAATTACACCTTGGATTCCTAGGGTTGCTGTAACAACATGGCACAAACTGGGAGGCTTTAAGCCAGAGAAACATGCTGCCTCAACATTTGGAGGCTGGAAGTCTGAAATCAGGGTGTCGGCTGGGGACGCACCCCTCCTTGCCTCTTCCTGGTGCCTGGTGGTTCTTGGCTTGTCCTGCATCACTGCAGGCTCTGATTCCGTTGTCACACTGGCCTCTGTACATCATCTTCCATCTGTGTCTGTCTCCAAATTTCCCACTTAATAAGGACACCAGTCACTAGATCAGGGCCACCCTCGTGACCTCACCTTCACTTGCTTGACTCTGCAAAGAACTTATTTCCGAATGAAGCCACTTTCTGAGGAACTGAGGACCAGGACGTCAACCTACCTTCTTTTGAGGGACACAACTCAACTGAACATAATAGCTGTTGATATGGGAAAAAAACCAGTCTAGATAAAAACTTACCAAGAAATCGAACACCAAGAAATTACAAAGGACTAAGTACTAAAGAGAAAATTATGAAACGAACAGACCAGAATCATGAACTGGGATTGAAGCAGCAGAAGAAATCATTAGTCGCACGGATATATATACAACTTCAAATTTTTTTTGAATAACAAAAAATACTAAACTAAAACAAAAGCAATAAAAGATGATTATGAAAGAGATTAGCTTTATGTCTAGCACAAGAGAAATGGGTAGCACTCAGTAATTGACTCAGTTGACTGACAAGCTACTTTTCTTTGTCACCTAAAATAGTTTCATTTTAATATCAGCATGTCTTAAATCACATTAGTAGATGAACACCTGTTCTGATAGGGCCTCTGATTCTATAATCTTTTAGGAGACCAGATATTCACTTTTATTATAATAACACTGTTGCTGGTGAATGTGTCTTACACCTGCAGGCAAACAGGCTCCCCAGTACTGGGCCCTGGAAATGTCCTCCTATAGCCGCCTGGGGCTGGCAGTCTCCTCCTGCAGGCAGAGTCCGCCCTTGCTGACCAGCATGCAATGTGTGTCCTCCACACAGAGCTCACCCACAAGAGGAACAGAAGCCAGCATCCGGGCTGTGCTGTGTCTTCTTCGTTCTCACCAGTCAGGTAAGATACTTTGCTCTCTGGTGCAGAGTGTGTGCATGCATGTGTGCATGTGTGTGTCCAACTGTGTGTGTTTCTGTTTATAAATACAGGAAGCCTAGGAATGTTACACGAACAGAGCCACGCCACATGGAGGAAACACAAGATTTGTGGAGATGTCTTCCCTGCAAAAAAGTGAAAAAAGTTAAAAATGGACTTGATAGATTAATTGGTATGATTGATCTTGCATAAAATTTTAGTGAGAGACTATTGTAAGGGATGGGGAAAATTACCAATGGTTACTCCCAAAAGCTAAGCTGATAGAAGAAATAAGGCAGTTATTTTTAGGAAAAACAAAAAGAAAGGATCCAGGTTCATAGTACGCCATAAGGATAAATTGTGGGCAATATCTGCTTGTAACAGAATGTTAGGGCGGTTGGACTTGATCAATCATTTTGCAATTAGTTTTCTTTCTTTCCTTTGTTCCTCCTTTCCTGATTTATTTTGGATTAATCAAATATTTTCTTAGTATTCCATTTGAACTCCTTCACGGATCCTTTCCTGTACATCTTTGCATTGTTTTGTGTATTATTGTCATATACACACATTACATATACATATACTACAAATGCCACAAAGTAGTGGGACAATATTTGCTTTGCCAGTTATATGTCTTCTTTTTTAATATGTCTTCTTAAGAGAAGAAAATTCGAAGGTGTGTAGTCTTTTCTATTTACCAGTTTTGATGCTCTTTATTTATTCTTGCAGATCTGAATTTCTATCTAGGGTCATGAAGAACTTCCTTTAGAATTCCTATAGTGTGATAATGCTGGCAACAAATTATCTTCACTGCATCTTCAATTTTGAATGATGTTCGAAAATCTGCTGGAGTTAGAATCTTGGGTTGATAGCTTTTTTCTTTTGGCATTTCACAATCTTGTTCTATTGTCTTCTGGCCTCCACTGCTTCTGATGAGAAATCAGCCATAGTTCCTATCATCACTTATTTGTATATAATTGTCATTTTCCTCCGGCTGCTTTCAAGATCTTTATCTTCAGTTTCAACATTTTGACCATAATGTGCCTTGTTTTCCTTGTATTCATCCTGCATAGAGTTTGCTGAGTTTTTTGACCTATAAGTTTATACTTTTCACACAATTTGGGTAATTCTCAGCTATTCTTCCAACATATTGTTCCTGCTCCTTCTTGCTGTCCTCTTCTCCTGGGTTCCTCTGCACTTATGTTGTATGGATTGATATGGTCCTGCAGGTCAATGTGACTCTGTCCATGTTTCTTTTTTTTTTCCCAATATTTTTTCTTTCTGTTTTTCAGATTGAACTGCTCATTGACACTTCCTTCTAACTCCTGCAGTCTGCTGTTAAGCTCATCTTCTTACTTTTTCATTTCATATAATTGCACTTTTCTAATTTCCCTCTGGTTCTTTTTTTTTTTTATAATTTACATTTCTCTGTTGAGAGTCCCCATTTGTTCACTCATCATGGCCATTTATTCAAACAGCTGTTATAAACATGTACATTTGTGTTCGCTGCTTGAAAGTTCTAGCTTGCTAATTCCAACATCTGGGAAACCAAGAATGAGTTTCCAAAAACTGCATATTCTCTTAGCTATGGCTCCTATTTTCCCATTTCTTTGCATATGCAGTAATTTTTTTATTGTATGCTGGACATTGTGTATGATGTGTTGGAGAGAGAGAAAGTCATGTCTTCTTCCTTTATAGGTGTTCAGTTTATTCAGCCAGACAGTGAAATCATTGGTACCTACTTATGGTCTTGTCAGCCTTGGTTTTATTCTTTCTTGGAGTGGGCCTACTTTGGTTTAGAACTCATGTTTAGGAAGTGTCCCGTACTGCAGAGTATGAAGCTTACTCTTACATTTTGGCCTTTCCGGAATCTCAGTTCTGTTCCAAACTTTTCAGTGAGGTCTCTCCACTGCCTCGGCTGGTGCATGAATGTCTCCCAGAACCACGTGCTGTCTGCTGTCACCGTTTTGCTCTCAGCCTGCAGGTGATCTCTATTAAGCCTCATGGATTTTTGCCCTTTGCTTGTGCACCCCAGTCTTAAGCTAAGGACTCACAAAGAATCCCCATGCAGACTTCTTGGAGCACTTCTCTGTGAAGCATTCATTCCTCAGAAACCCTGCCAAACAAATTCCAACCACTTCAAAGATCTGAACTTCAGCATCTTCCTGCTCAGTTCAGAGAGACCACCTCCAGGTTGATGGGCAGAACAGTCATGGGGCAACATTGTGCTCTCCTCAGGGGTGTCTCTTCTCCTGTGATGCTCATTTTTCAAAGCCTGAAAAGAATCATACCATGTATTGTCCAGTACTGTAGTTGTTGGCAATGGAGAGCATTTACTCTCTCATGGCTGGTAGTAGAAGTCTCTGAAAACTATTTCATAAGCATGATAATGTAAAGAACAGCCCAAATTGGAGAAAAATGAGGATTTCTGGGGGATGTCTCCAAGAAAAAAAATGAAACTAATAGAATGAACACACTGAGAGGAGTTTGGAGTTGAATTATTTTGGTGATGAATGATATTTACATAGTCATAATAAGGTAAATTCTGGATATTGACATAAATGAAAAACAATATAGTTGGGGAGGAAGAAAATAAGAAATGTGTGTGTGAGCCTAGAGAGAAAACGGTAGATAAGAAATCCATGTCCACATCTTATCATGTAGACAGCTAATAAATAATATCTAAAGATGAAAATTAAAGATACAGAACTGTAAGCTTATATTTAGAAATATAGAGGAAAACACCAAAAGAAACACCAGAAAACCTGACCGTGCTTGCCTCTAGGTAGTAAGATGGGCTAGGTCTGACAACTGCTATTCTTCATTAGAAGCCTAATTATACAAGGATGTACTTTTATTGTGAAAGATAACATATACAGGAATGTGCATAAATGTTTCAGCATTTGACAAATATGTAGAAAGCCAACTAACCCTCAACTATGTCAGAAAATTAATTTTCATTGGAAGTCTAATTTTTCTAATTTTAAACATTTCTATTGCAAAATATAATATACAAAAGGTGCATAACAAACAGTTATAAGGCCAAGTAACCATGAACCAAGTCAAGGAATTGAACATTATTTATAGCCCAAAGGTCCTTTCTGACTACAATGCATTCATTCCCACCAAGGCAGACCATCCTCCTGTCTTTTAGGGTAATTCTAGCCTTGCTTTTCTTAAGCACCCTTGAATGCATCCTATAAAATATATTTTAATTTTGCTTACTTTTGAACTTTATATAATTAGCATTATACTGTAAGTATAATTTTTGTTTTATTTTTTATTCATTCAGCTTTAGGTTTATAGATTCATTCATACTGTTTCATGTAACCTACTTTCTTATTTGGTTCTAAGTAAATATTTTTTGAATGACTATATCAGAGTTTATTGATCCATTTTACCATTCCACTGTTGATGGACATTTGAGTTATTTCCAGACTTGGGTTATTATGGGGAAAATACAATAATATAATTTAGTATTATATGATTATATCTGATATATATCTGATATATTCTCATATATGATATCTTGGTGAACATAAGTGAAACTTTTCCCCCCACTGCTCTGAATTGCTCCCTATGCCGAATATGACTATGCACATACAGGCTGTATGTTTCACTCGTCTGTTTGTCTATTTCTGCACCAATACAGCATGGTACTGATTAACGTACCTTTACAATATCTGAACACTTGACAAACTGAGGTTTCTCATTCCCTCTTTGACCTCTTCCCTCCCATCCTTCCTTCTCCTCCTCCTTCTTCACTGCCTCAGCTATTTTTCTCCCTGGAATTGTTTCACATTTTGAATTATGTAGTTACATGTCATTTTCCCTAAATACCTATTGGGATTTGGAGTGGGAGTGCACTGAATACAGAGATCAATTCAGAGATGAATAACCTCTGCATTTTGAATCTTCCATTCTGTAAACATGGCCTATTTCACCATTTACACATAATGTCTTTCAGTAAAATTGTATAATTTTCCTCATAAAAGTCTTTCAAATCATTCTTTTATATTTATCCTAGTTGCTATTTTTGGTTGCTCTTTAAGTAATATATTTTAAAATTAACATTTTCTATTTGTTGCTCTTATATAGAAATAAAATGGAATTTTTATACTGATTTCATTTTTTGGTGACCTTGCCATAAACTTTCTTATTAGTTCTAATATTTTATATGTAAAAATGTTTTATTTAATACATATAGAATCATTTTATCTGAAAACAATTATAGCTTGGTTTCTGCTTTTCTAAAGTTACTAGTCTTGATTTTTTTCTTGTCATATTGTACATCCAGGACCTCCTGTTCAGTATTGAGCAACAGTGCTGATAGTGGTGATAGGAGGTGTCCTTTTCTTGCTCATCATCTCAAATGGAAATTTTTCACACTTTTTAAAAACGTATTTGTTAAACATGGTGTTTATTGTAGATTTTTGCACCTTCTCTTTATCTGATTAAGAAAGCCCTAGTTTACTCAGTTTTTAATCTGATACTGAATTTTATCAAGTGTTTTTCTTGCACCTACTGGGATGATCATATAATTTTTCCTGTATTAGCTGGCTAATATGGAAAATAATTAACTGATTTTTTAAAAATATTAAACCAACCTTGCATTCCTTGAATGAATCTGACTTAATCAAAATGTATTATCCTTTTTACTGCTGAATTAGTTTTATGTAAAACTCATCCATATTTTTCCCAAAATAATCTGAAATTGAGGGTAATACATTGGCAATTTTCCTTCCTTTTCTCAAACAGAGGCTGATTAAAGTTCTTAACCTCCTCAGGGGTTGTGTAGGGGGCTAGAGCAGCTGCAGGTAATCATTTATTTCCTGGGAGATGGAGGAGTAGAGGGCATGTCCCTGTATCCCCAGTATTCTTCCAGCCTAATCAGTGGGTTTCTGAGATTTATGTCAGTGTCTTTGACAGCCCAGTCACCACAAAAATCAAAATTTTCTCCACTGATATTGAAGCCAAAATTTGACAAACAAAAACCAGAAACAAAGGTGAAGGGGGAAAAATAAAAGACAAAAGAAGGGGGGGGACTTCCCCGGTGGTCCAGTGGTTGGGACTTCGCCTTCCAATGCAGGGGGTGGGGGTTCGATACCTGGCTGGGGAGCTAGGATCCCATGCCTCACGGCCAAAAAACCAAAACATAAAAAAAAGAAGCAATATTGTAACAAATTCAATAAAGACTTTAAAAATGGTCTACATCAAAAAAATATTTTAAAAAATAAAGGAAAAATATGAACACCCCCCAACACACACATATAAAACAACATCAGGGGCTGAGGCATGTGTGCAAGTCTGATGTGGCCACTCATGAACTTCACAATCATGGGACCTGTGTTTACACAACTGATTTTATTTGAGTCTCACTATCATATTGTGATGGGGCTTTACTATATTTTGAAAAATTTTACATCTATGTCCATGAGTGAAATTAGCCTGGAAATATTCCTTACCTATTTGTCCTTGGTCTCAAGTTTTGCTCTATCATAAAATAAGTGTTTCTTCTTCTTTTGTTGTCTGGAGGTGTGTGGTAAGAATGAAACTGTTTCTTCCTTGAATGTCTGGAATAACTACCTAGTGAAGCCAGCTGGCCTGGGGCTTTCCTTTCAGGTTACACACGTACTACTGATTTAATTCTTTAAAGATTTGGGACTATTACAGTTTTCTGTTTCTTCTCCAGTCAGTCTTGGTATCCTTCCCCTAAAATTCATCTTCTTCATCTATATTTTCAAATGTATTGGTATAAAGTTGATAATAATATCTCCTTTCTAAGATGTCTGGCATCTGTAGTTATATTCTCTTTCTTGCTCCAGTATTGTTTATTTGTACCTTCTCTATTTTTGATCAATTTCACAAGAGGTTTTATCAACTTTATTGGTTTTATGAAAGAACTAACTTTTAGCCATCTAGAGCCTTCCTACTGTATGTTTGTTTTTGTTTCATTTAATTACTGCTTCTATCTTTATTATTTACTTTATTCTTACTTTTTTGGTGTTAATTTTGTAGTTGCTTTTTAAAATTTTTTGATGCATACTAACCTCATTAATTTTCAACCTGTCTTCTTTTCTAACATGTGGATACAAACCTATAAATTTTTCTCTATTTGACTTCATCTATAGTTGTAATATGTAGCATTTTCATTATTTAGTTCAAAATTTAATTTTCATTATAATTTCTTACTTGACATATGACTTTAGAATGTTGTTCCTCATTCCCAAAGACATGCGAATTTCTACCTACTCTTTGTTATTGATTTCTCCCTAATGTTATGACCAGAAAATATTTGAAGATTCTTTCAATCCTTTGAAATGTTTTAACTCTTGCCTTTTTCATTATTTGCAAATTATTTGTGTGTGTTTTAAAATAATATGTGGGGGTTTGTGGTTGGTTATAATGTTCAATAGATGCCATAAATCTAGTTTGTTAATTACATTGTTCAGTCTTTTGTATCTTAACCAACAGGTTATTTATTTATTTATTTGGTCTCATTATATCTATCAATCCCTGAGAAGAATAAAATTTCCCTCTATAATTGTAAATTTGTCTATTTCTCCTTATAGCTCTATCAAATTTTTGCTTTATATATTTTTATGAGATACCTACAAATTTAGATAATCCTATCTAAATTTTTATCATCATGAAGTATCCTTCTTTATCTCTCACAATGCTTTTTGCCTGATACAGTCTATTTTGTCTGGTATTGATCTATTTATACCAAATATCTTTGCATATACAAATGACATATTTTTCCATCATTTTACTATTATTCTCCCTTTATTCTCATGGTATACAGAGTTCAATTTTTAAAAATCCAGTATAGCACTATTTGTCTTTTTTTAAATCATAGAATTGAATTATGTTTAATGTAATTATTAAGATAATATTTAAAAATCTGCCATCTTATTTTGTAATTTCTACTTGTTCCACGTCTTCTATCTTTTCTCTCCTTTTCTGTAGTGTTTTGATTGGCTAAGAATTCCTTATTAGGGTTTCCCTGTTGGCGCAGTGGTTAAGAATCCGCCTGCCAATGCAGGGGACACAGGTTCAAGCCCTGGTCCGGGAAGATCCCACATGCCGTGGAGCGACTAAGCCCGTGCGCCACAACTACTGAGCCTGCGCTCTAGAGCCCGCAAGCCACAACTACTGAGCCTGAGTGCCACAACTACTGGAGGCCACGTGCCTAGAGCCCGTGCTCCACAACAAGAGAAGCCACCGCAATGAGAAGCCCGCGCACGCAACAAAGACCTAACACGGCCACAAATAAATAAATAAATAAATAAATAAATAAATAATTCCTTATTATTCAATTTTTCCCTCTATTAGTTTGGAAGTTATGCATTCTAATTATCTTACTCTAGAAATTATAGCACCAATGATTAGATTATCAAAAAAATAAAATAAAACCTTTATTATTTTCTTGGATAATACAAGGATTTTAGAACACTTTAACTCCATTTATACCCCATAATTTATCTCTCCTTTTTAAGCCCCACTAAATATTATTATTAACATTGCATTCAGTCAATGTTCATTTACATTTACCTGTTTGTTCATTTCTCTCTTTGTTATTCTATTTTTGTATCTCAGAACTTGCGTTTGGGATCACTTATCTTCTGCCTGAGTATCTCCTTTAGAATTCCCTATAGTGAGGAATTCATTGGTGATTATTTCAGCTTTTACTTGTGATAATGCCTTTACTCCACTCTCATTCATGAAATACAGATTCACTAAATATAGAATCCTAGGTTGGCAGTTGAAGATATCAATAAACTGTTTTCTGCTTTGAATGTTGCAATTGAGAATCCAGATGTGAGTAACTGTCAATCATTTGAAGGTGATCAGCCCATTTTCTTTAGGTGACTTGAAAATTTTCTCTTTGTCTTATAAGATACACATTGAGTTTTAAATTTTGGTTATTGTATTTATTTCTGGAAGTTCTATTTTCATAGTTTTATGGTTCCTGGATATATTTCCAGTTTTCATTTTATTTCTTTAAACATGATATATTTAGTTGTTTCAAAATGTATGTTTGATAATTTCATTCTTTGACATCTGTACAGTTATGTTTCTGTTACTTTTATGTTCTCCTAATTCTCATTCATGTTGTCTCCCTACCAACCTCCACCACTTTCACTTTGGTACCTTGTTATCTCTGACTTCCTGCTTGTCACTGTCCTTGAAAATTACTTGAACTTGTTGGTTACCCAAAGTCTAGGATGTATATGCCCTCCTTCGGAGAGCATTTGTATTCCTTTCTAAAAATGTTAGGGCATACTAACAGGTGCAACCATCTCAAACCAATTCCATAGCTTGATCTTCCCTGCCCTCTGAGTTCTGGATTGTGTGTACCCACATGCAAATCTTTATAAGAGTTGATCTGTGGTCCCCAAATCTCTGGAATTTTTTCTTTTTTTTTTCTCCTGTTCTGTTTTTTTTTACCAAGGCAGCTTTCTTTAAAATCTTCCATGGTTGGGGTAGAGGGTGGATTTAGGTATGATTCACCCTTACTCTGAGTGTGATTCCCTTTCCAGGAACCAGCTTAATGTCAGGACTGTCTCCTTTAAGACCTCGGATACTGGGATTGACTTCTGTTGCTCTTCTCTTTTTATTTTTAAATTTAATTTATTTATTTTTAGCTGCTTTGGGTCTTCGTTGCTGCGCGTGGGCTTTCTCCACTTGCAGCAAGCGGGGGCTACTCTTCATTGCCACAGACTTCTCATTGCGGTGGCTTCTCTTGTTGCGGAGCATGGGCTCTAGGCGCACGGGCTTCAGTAGCTGTGGCATGAGGGCTCAGTAGTTGTGGTGCATGGGCTTAGTTGCTCCACAACATGTGGGACCTTCTTGGACCAGTGCTTGAACCCAGGTCCCCTGCATTGGCAGGTAGATTCTTAACCACTGTGCCACCATGGAAGCCCCCGTTCCTCTTCCCTTTTGTGGATGTAGAGCCAAAACTCTCTGGTCCTGTAGGAAATGCCCTCAGGGCATGAGCACATTTGATGAGCATTTATACTCTCACGTACAGTATATTTGTATGCTTATAACTCTCTTTACAGACTCTCATACAATAATTTGGAGTTCCTACTGTCTTTTCAGATTTCTGATACTTTTAAAGTTATTTTTCATTATATAAAACTATGTTATATAATACTTTTCATTGTCTTTAGATGGAGAGTTAATCTGACTAATCCAGTCTGCTGTTTCTGGAAATCAGAAACCACTATTTAACTTCAAAATATTTTTACATATTACTTTTATTAAAATAAAAGTAAAGTAAAAGAAAAACATAAACAGACATCAAAAATGTGGGGACTGCAGAAAAACAGCTATGTACGAGATGGACACAGAGCAGAGAGTGACTCTGTCTAGAGTTTGAGGTAAGGTTTCACACAGAAGATACTTCATCTGAGTCTTGAACAATTAGAAGAAAAGTTCAGACAAAGACAAAAATGTGGGCACATCAGGAAATGTAAGCAGCAAGTACAAAAGCAAGAGGAGTGAGAGAGCACAGCGTGTTCAGGGAAGTGTCACGGTGTGGCTGTCACCATGCAGCCAACAGCCCGGAGGGCAAGATGCCCACACCGCAGCACTGGTGCCCTTCCAACCTCACTCCTTCATCCTATTAAAGTCACTTCCTCCTTACCTCTGACTGACCTGACTCTTGACTTTATTTCCCAGTTTCAGCCCTGCCCCTACTCAACAGATTTGATGGGAGAAGTCGTTTTCCTGCACCAATCCTGAACCTCTCATGATTTTCACTCACCCTCTGGCTCTTTCTGGTCCTGATTCCCTTAGTTGGTTTTCAAACTAAATTTAAAGCCCTGATGCCAACCATACTGCATCACTATGGCCCCTCCTGTGACAACCAGTGGTGCTAATTGCCAAGATCCAGAGAAAGGAGGAGAAGCAGTTTGTGAGAGAAGATGATAAGTTAAATATGAAGCACGTAGAGTTTGAGAAACTGAAATTTTCAGTAGGTTGTTGGATACCTAAGTCCAGCACTAGAAGGGTACGTAGAACTAGAGATAAAGATAAAGGGTACGTAGAACTAGAGATAAAGTTACCACCTAAGTGGTAACTGAAACCTTGGGAAAGGATGAGGTTGGTCTGCTAAATCAGGTAGAGTAAGATCAATGATCCAGGAATGAACCTGGAGGCCAACACTCAATGGGTGGTGACAAGAAGAGGAAAGAAGATCACATGTTCGACACTGGAGAAGGTCTGCATTACCACTTCTGTTTGCTCTGGATTATGGACTGTGGGAGTTAATGCATGTTCTTAAGATGCCTAACTTATTCCAGGAGAAAAGGTTGAGGTCTGCAAGAACCCAGTTCAACAGCTATTAAAATATATTCTTCTCTTTGAATAAACGCTGTTAGAAAAGTGAAAAGTATTGTTTAATAGGCCTCCAGATCCTAGTTGGCTTTTTTTACTACTCTATTTTTAAATAGTTCACGGAATGAGGATAATACAAGTTTAGACAGAACAGTCACTAAGTTGGATTTCACTAAACCTCTTCAGCTGCCGCACAGCATCTTCACACTGAACGTGGAAATGTGAACCTCTGTGCAGAGACTCCAGCTGGAAGGACCCTTAGGGTTTTTCTTTTTTCTTTTAGTGTTTTTGATGAGGACCATTTTTTTTGGAAGTCTTTACTGAATTTGTTACAATACTGCTTCTGTTTTATATTTTGGTTTTTTGGCCGCAAGGCATGTGGGATCTTAGCTCCCCGACCAGGGATCAAACCCGCACCCCCTGCATTGGAAGGCGAAGTCTTAACCCCTGGACCACAAGGGAAGTCCTGTGGCTGCAATGGAAAACTGTAAAGCTTCAAGAGAGGCTGGTCCTCTCCATCCAGGCCATTGTCTCCTAACAGCTGCATGTAACAGATAACTCATCAAGTTTGTGGAGAAAACTTATACAATACCGTTTCTCTGCAGGGAAACCTCACATACGTGCGACAGCTCAAAGTCTGCTGAAGACAAGAGATCTGAATGGACTGAAACCACCACGCAAGAAACTGTTTGCAGCTCCAGCCTAGCCAAAAAAACACCTACCAAGCAAAGGAAACAATCCCATGGAGAAAAATGCCAGAATTTTGACCTGCGCAGCTTCCTTTCCACGCGGCCAGGATGCAATCCCAAATCACCCAGCCCATGAAGAACCAGGACAATAGGACACATTCTCAAGGGACAAGAAATCCACTGAGTCTGACTCCAAGTTTTGTTCCAGATGTTGGAATTTACATTTCAGCCTTCTGCTTGGTGGGCTAACCTGTCCCCCAGCACCACTGACACAGCAACCTTCCCACCTCATTCTGCAACTCCACCTACATTCTAGAGGCAACTTATCCAGTTACACTAAAAGAATAAAATGAACAAAAACCTGTTGAAGTGTTATTGAGTCTACTTGGAAACACTCATGAATTTGGGAAGACTTTTTTTTTTTATAAATTTATTTATTTTATTTTAATTATTTATTTTTGGCTGAGTTGGGTCTTCATTGCTGCGCAGGCTTTTCTCTTTTTGCGGCAAGTGGGGGCTACTCTTTGTTACGGTGTGCAGACTTCTCATTGCGGTGGCTTCTCTTGTTACGGAGCACGGGCTCTAGGCGCACAGGCTTCAGTACTTGTGGCTCGCGGGCTCTAGAGCGCAGGCTCAGTAGTTGTGGCCCATGGGCTTAGTTGCTCCACGGCATGTGGGATCTTCCCAGATCAGGGCTCAAACCTGTGTCCCCTGCATTGGCAGGCAGATTCTTAACCACTGTGCCACCAGGGAAGCCCAGGAAGACTTTATATCACAGTGTTGCATCTACCAATTCATGGGCCTCCCTAGCTTGCCATTTGTTTAGGCTCTTTCAGTGTCTCACAATGAAGTTTTATAATTTTGCCTGTAGAGGTCTTTTGTTAGATTTCTGAGCGTTTGACATTTTTTGATGCTACTTTAATGGCATATTTTACAAATGTTTAGTTTTTGTTTGTTTCTTGACTGTAGGAATACAATGCATAGACATTTCACCAAAGAAGATATACAGATGGCCAAGAGGCACATGAAAAGATGCTCAACATTACTAATTATTAGGGAAATGCAAATCAAAACTACAATGAGGTATCACCTCACGCCAGTCAGAATGACCATCATCAGAAAATCTACAAACAATAAATGCTGGAGAGGGTGTAGAGAAAAGGGAACCCTCTAGCACTGTTGGTGGGAATGTAAATTGATACAGAATGGAATATTACTCAGCCATAAAAAGGAATGAAATTGGGTCATTTGTAGAGATGTGGATGGACCCAGAGTCTGTCATACAGAGTGAAGTAAGCCAAAAAGAGAAAAATAAATATCATATATAAATACATATATGTGGAATCTAGAAAAATGGTACAGATGAACTTATTTGCAGGGCAGGAATAGAGATGTAGATATAGAGAATGGACATGTGGACACAGGGAGGGGAAGGGGAGGGTGGGACGAATTGGGAGATCAGTATTGACATATATACACTACCATGTGTAAAATAGGTAGCTAGGGAGAACATGCTATAAAGCACAGGAAGCTCACCTCGGTGCTCTCTGATGACCTAGATGGGTGAGATGGAGGTAGGTCCAAGAGGGAGGGGACATATGTATACATATAGCTGATTCACTTCATTGTACAGTAGAAACTAACACAACATTGTAAACCAATTATACTCCAATAAAACAAATTAATGCAAAAAACTCAAAAAGGGCCTCCCTGGTGGCACAGTGGTTAAGAATCCGCCTGCCAATGCAGGGGTCACGGGTTCAAGCCCTGGTCTGGGAAGATCCCACATGCTGCAGAGCAACTAAGCCCATGTGCCACAACTACTGAGTCTGCGCGCTAGAGCCTGTGCTCTGCAACAATAGAAGCCACTGCAATGAGAAGCCTGCACGCTGCAACGAAGAGTAGCCCCCGCTTGCTGTGACTAGAGAAAGCCCATGCACAGCAACAAAGACCCAACGCAGCCAAAAATAATAAATAAATAAAATACATAAATTTATTTTTTTAAAACTCAGAAAATTTTTTCAAAAATAAAAAGGGGGAAAAAGAAATACAATGCAATACAATATACAATTTTTAGTATATTAAACAGTGCAAAGCTCACTTATTAATTCTTAACTTATCTATAGATTTACTGTGGTTTTTCTATGTGCACATTCATCTGTGAGTAATGATAATTTTATTTATTCCTTTACAGTCTTTTTTTTTTTTTTTTTTTTTTGGTACGCGGGCCTCTCACTGTTGTGGCCTCTCCCGTTGCGGAGCACAGGCTCCGGACGCGCAGGCTCAGCGGCCATGGCTCACGGGCCCAGCCGCTCCACGGCACGTGGGATCTTCCCGGACCGGGGCACAAACCCGTGTCCCCTGCATCGGCAGGCGGATTCTCAACCACTGCGCCACCAGGGGAGCCCCCTTTGCAGTCTTTATAACTTTAACTCTTTTAGTCCTTATTGCTCTGGAGGAGCCATCCAACACAGAGTTGGATAGAAGTGGTGTTAGGTGACAGCCCTGTCCTCTGTTCACCTCTCAGGCAAATTCTCTGCATTTCACCATTGAGTACGGTGTTTGCTGCAGGTCTATCCTTTATCAGATTAAGGGAGTCCCTGTGGTGTTTGCTGCAGGTCTATCCTTTATCAGATTAAGGGAGTCCCTGTCTATTTTTAGTTTGATAAGTAAGAGGTGTGCTTTTATTAAAATTATGAATGCATGTTGAACTCCGTCTAATGCATTTTATAAGTCTACTTAGGTGAACATATTATTTTTCTCATTTCACATGTCAGTACATTGAATTTTATTGATTGATTCTCTAATGATAATCTATTTCTAAAACACATCCACCTTGACAATGAGGTATTTTTCCTTCTCCTTTTACTGATTTCAGTTTGCTAATATTTTGTCTAGGATTTCTGCACCCATGTTCATCGTGTGATTTTCCTCTCTGGTGATGTCCTTATCCGGTTTTTGTATCAAGGTTCTGCCAGTCTCATACAACAAGTTGGGATGTGTTTTTTTCTTTCCTGTTTTCTGAAATCACTTATGTAAGACCAGTGTTCCTCCTGAAAGGCCTCTGAGACCTCACCGGGATCACCACCTGCTGGCACTCCACCGAGCATGTCCTGAGGCCAGCTCTCAGGGAGGACCCGTCTTCCGGTCCCTCTCTGCCCCATGCAGTGCCAGCGCACCTCTCTGGGCACCCGCAGGGCTTCAGCAGGCAAGGGGCCTGTCTTCACACGGTGTGGCCCTCACAGGACTTTCCACCACAGGGGATGCCGCACTCGCTGCTTGGGGACAGGACAGCTGTGTCGCGCTGGTTTCCTTGTGCCTCTCTGTCTCCACCCTGTCGCTGACCCCAGAGGTCCCCCTGCTTCAGATCTTTAGGGCTTTCGTGGCATTTTCTTTCCCTAAGTGCAGTTTTTTCGTGTCATTGCACTTTGGCAGGATGGTCTAGCCTACTGACATCACAGACACCAGCACGTCAGACACTCTTGTTGGTCACGTCAGATGACACGTCCGCAAAGCCAAGCCAGCTGCTTTCACCACTGACGCGACAGAGGTGGGAGGGGACTTTCTTCCTTTTCTACAGAAAAGCATCAGCAGTGCCTTAGAGGGAGGTGCCGCTTCACAATCAATCACAAATTCCAGTCAGATGGGCCCCAGCTGCAAAACTAACACAAGCTCAGACTTAAACATTTTTTGAGTGAGCACACGTCTTAGTGTCCTTTTTAAATGACTAAAAATGGAAACAGTTTTTCATCTCTCTGATCTGAGGAAAGTCTTATAATGAATGTCTTCAAGATGCACATCTAAGAGTAATAGAATAGGAATCAAGAACACTGTTGAATAAATCAGAAGCACCAACAAAATCTATGATTGTATATATGCTTACATGCTTGCAAGAAGAAAGAAAAATTCCAGCTATGCTTGGCTTTCAACAATATGCCAGTAAATTTTATCTCTTTCCAATTTCTAGGGTTTGGTGTCTGTAAATATACACAATTTTCAATGTTCTTTGAATAAAGAAAGACAATCTGATGATGTTTCTGAATCTCTGTTGCTTTTTGCTGTGGGAACACTGCATAGATCAACAAGAGTAGGTATCACTTTTTTTTACCACTACAAAGGAATACAGACTTTCCTCAGTCTGGATCCAAAGTCATTATTACTTTTAAAAAAGGAGAGAGAGAGAGAAAGAGGAAAGAGATTCTCTAAAGTATATGCAGTGGATTTTGTAAATCAAAATCCTGCTCCTGGTAAGTGTTGGTGCAGAGTAAGTGGACAGGCAGGTTGTCTGGGTGTGTAAACTGCTCACACAGACATTCTCCCACGGGGATTACCTCACAGCAGGTGATGTTTGCAGAGAGCATTGCCCCATTTGGTGGGTGCTTATTGTAAATGAGCTTGAGGAAAGAGTGTTCAGGAAAAAGGCAACTTGTAAACATTAAGGACTTGGTATCATGGAAAAGAACCTTTCAGAAGGTGAATTGCTGTTTTGCTATCCTCAGGTCTACAGGGAAGAGGCCAGTGACCATCGGAGCATGTTGGCTACACTCATCTGGGCAGGAGAGTGCCCTGTTCCCCTGGCACCAGCAAGGGCGGCTCGCCGTGAGTGATGGGCTGGGTTACACTATCGAAGGGGCAGCTGCAAGGAGGAGGGTTAGAGCGCAGCAGGTCCAACAGGAGGCACCCACGCCCAGGGGCCCTGTTGT
The DNA here is from genome assembly GCF_002837175.3 of Physeter macrocephalus. Lineage (NCBI taxonomy): Eukaryota > Metazoa > Chordata > Mammalia > Artiodactyla > Physeteridae > Physeter > Physeter macrocephalus. The sequence goes on along the minus strand of NC_041224.1, from coordinate 35,084,057 downwards.
CCACTAGCCGGTGGTCCTGCCGAGAAGATGAGTTTCAGTTTCTAAACTTCCCAGGAAGTCGACCGGCTAGATGCCAGAGCATCTTGACAGCTTTGACATTCACCATAACTGTTAATTCCACTTCCAGAAGCTGTTGCAAAGATCCGTTCACATGCCCTGGTTTTCCGGTAGATACTTGGGGAGCAAAGGACAAATGGACCAATGAGTAGGAATGAAATTTGGAATTTACCTTTTCTTTTATCACTGATGAGCAGACATGCAGGTCTACATGGAGAAGCTGTGAAGTTGCTCAGAGGATGATGTCTGGTAGCTCAAGAAGACATGGGCTCGACTGTCTCTCTGTCCACTGCACCAGTATCCACAGCCACTGAAAGAGATGATCTTTACTGATAAACTTAGGGAGTCTTGAACTAATTCTATGAATTTCTACTCAAAGATCATAATCATTTTATACTAAAAAAAATGGAAAAAGCCTTTCTAGTGTGATCAGAAGTACATTCTTTTAAATATTTCATTCTCGGTACCACTTAAGTGATGACATGGCATTTTGTGTAAATAAAAAGAGACAGAGGGGCTTCCCTGGTGGCACAGTGGTTGAGAATCCGCCTGCCAATGCAGGGACACGGGTTCGAGCCCTGGTCCAGGAAGATCCCACGTGCCGCAGAGCAACTGAGCCCATGTGCCACAACTACTGAGCCTGCATTCTAGAGCCCGCGTGCCACAACTACTGAAGCCCACGCGCCTAGAGCCCATGCTCTGCAACAAGAGAAGCCACTGCAATGAGAAGCCCGCACCACAACAAAGAGTAGTCCACACTTGCTGCAACTAGAGAAAGCCCACATGCAGCAACGAAAACTCAACACAGCCAAAAATAAAATAAATTAATATTAAAAAAAAAAGACAGAGATGGAAATACAGAGAATGCTAAAGTATAGCCTGATTAGTACCTACATTCAAATTAGAGGAATATACCTGAGTCCCTGTCTGCTGTTGCACAGAAACTACTCTATCACCCCAGAGCTGAGCAGCCTCTTTCTTTGCCCCGATTCCATGACCAGTAATTTGGACATCAGGCAGAGATGTGGCTGCATGGTCTCTGATGGTTTGTTCCTGGCTGGAAGCTGGCTCTGGCTGTCGGGGGGACCATGTGTCTCTAGAAGGCCAGCCTGGGCTTCTCCCCACGTGTCTGAACTCCAGAAGTCCAAGATGGAGCATGAGGCTCCCAGGACCCTGCTAGGGACGTTGTTGTGTACACCGTCTGGAAAGAGAGACAGAGAGGGAGAAAGAAAGGGACACAGATGGAGGGAGGAAGAGAGGGAGCTGGAGAGAGGAGGAGCCCAGGAGAGGGAGGGGGAGCAGAGGGCAGAGCCCAGGGGATGTGGTACCTAGGGCTCCAAGTCTCCAAGGAGCTGGGACGCGCCCCAGACCAGAGGCGGCTTCCACTTCCAACCCAGGACCTCAGAGCTCTTCAGAGAGAATCCACATCATCCACCATTAAACAGAAAAAGAGGAGACAAACAGGGACATGGCAATTTCCCCAAAGTTGAAAACCTTATCGGCACTCAGACCCAGAATAGAACGAGGATCCCAGATTTTAGGTCACTGTTGTCACTTTCTCTCTTAATATCCACAGACCAACAAAAGGAGGCTTCTGGGGTTCTGAAGGGAAGGGGAGACCACGATGAGTCCTTCCAAATAAGATTGAATTGTACATCCAGAGTCTAAACGCCACCTGCATGAACCATAGGTTTTAAGTGAATACTTTTAAATTAAGCTTTTTAGAAAAAATTTTAAAAGTACCTGAAATACACCAGGGTTTCAATGATTCTACTAAGGACACTCTAGCATTGTGGTTGGACTGTGTGATTTATAAACAGTAATTAACACAAAGTCACTTTGACGCCTTTGTTATAATTGACATTCACTCATTCATCCAGCTTCCCCACCACCTATTGTGTGGCAGGCACCATTTTAGGCTCTGAGGAGATGCATTTGGGGATTAGGCCCTACTAGATACTTGTTAAGGAAACAATTTTAAATGAGAGCTAGCCTAAGACAGAAAATATGGTATTTTATGTAAAAATGAATTGGTAAAATAGTAGCTAATGTAACTTTATTTTTGTAAAACAAACGAAGTGTGTGTGTGTGTGTGTGTGTGTGTGTGTGTGTGTGTGTGTGTTTAAATAATAGCCATCTACTTGGGTGTATGGTATCTACTACTTTTATAATTTGTAAGTTTCTTATGCTCTAAAAAGTCTACACCTCAAGGAACTAGAAAAAGAAGAACAAATTGAGCCCAATGTTAGCAGAAAGAAAGAAATTATAAAGATTAGAGCAAAAATAAATAAAGTTAGAGAACAGGAAACAGTAGAAAAGATCAACAAAACTAAGAGTTGGATCTTTGAAAAGATAAACAAAGTTTACAAACTTTTAGCTACACTACCAAGGAAAAAGAGAGAGGACCCAAATCAACAAAATTATAAATGAAAGAGGAGAGATTACAACTGATAACACAGAAATACAAAGGATCATAAGAGGCTATTATGAACAACTGCATGCCAACAGACTGGACAACCTAGAAGAAATGGATAAACTCTTAGAAACATAAAACCTAGCAAGACTGAATCAGAAAGAAACAGAAAATCTGAACAGATCAATAAGGACTAGGAAGACTGAATCAGTAATAAAAAATCTCCCAACAAAGCAAAGCTCAGGACGAGATGGCTTCACTGATGAATTTTATCAAACATTTAGAAGAGAGTTAATGCCAATACTTCTCAAATTCTTCCAAAAAATTGAAGAGGAAGAACATTCCCAAACTCATTTTACTAGGCCAGCATTACCCCAATACCCAAGCCAGAAAAGGACACCACAGACCAATATCCCTGATGAATATAGATACAAAAATTCTCAACAAAATACTACAAAAATTCTCAACAAAATACTAGCAACTGAAATTCAGCAGCACACTAAAAGGATCATTCACCATGATCAAATGGGATTTATCCCTGAGATGCAAGGTGGTTCAATATATGCAAATCAATAAATGTGATACACCAATTAATAGAATGAAATACAAAAATCACATGATCGGGGCTTCCCTGGTGGAGCAGTGGTTGAGAGTCCGCCTGCCGATGCAGGGGACACGGGTTTGTGCCCCGGTCCAGGAGGATCCCACATGCTGTGGAGCGGCTGGGCCCATGAGCCACGGCCGCTGAGCCTGTGCGTCCAGAGCCTGTGTTCTGCAACAGGAGAGGCCACAGCAGTGAGAGGCCCGCGTAGCACAAAAAACAAACAAACAAAAATCACATGATCATCTCAATTGATGCAAGAAAAGCACTTGACAAAATTCAATATCCATTCATGATAAAAACTCTCAACAAATTAGTTACACAAGGAAAGTATCCCATCATAATAAAGTCTATATATGCCAGGCCCACAGCTAATATCATACTCAAAGATGAAAAACTGAAATCTTTTCCACTAAGAAAAGGGTACCCACTCTCACCACCCTTATTCAACATAGTAATGAAAGTCCTAACCAGAACAATAAGGCAAGAAAAAGAAATAAAAGGCATCTAAACTGGAAAGGAAGAAGTTAAATGGTCTCAGTTTGCAAATGACATGATTTTATGTAGAGAAAATCCTAAAGATTCCACCAAAAAACAGTTAGATATAATTAATGAATTCAGTAAGATTGCAGGATATAAAATTAACATACAGAAATTAGTAGCATTTCTATATATCAATAACAAATTATCTGAAAAAGAAATAAAACAATCCCATTTAGAATAGTATCAAAAACAGTAAAACACTTATGAATAAATTTAACCAAGAAGGTGAAATATCTCTACACTGGAAACAACAAGACACTGATGAAAGAAATTGAAAAATGCACAAATAAATGGAAAGATATTCCACGTTCACAGATTGGAAGTATTAATATTGTTAAAATACTCGTATTAACCAAAGCCATCCATAGATTTGATGCAATCCCGATCAAAATTCCAATGGCATTTTTTTTTCTATATTACTTTGTCTACCTAATAGACAATTTAAACTAAATAATTGATAACCCATGAGGTTTTTTTAAAATTTTATTTATTTTTTTATACAGCAGGTTCTTATTAGTTATCCATTTTATACATATTAGTGTATATATGTCAATCCCAATCTCCCAATTCATCACACCACCACCACCCCCCCAACAGATTCTTGACAGTGGTACAACACCAACTCAGTATGGTAGCTTTTCAAAAGGAAGCTGGAGCAATTAGACATCCATAGAGGTAAATATATATGTATATATTTCAGCATAAACTTCACACTTTATACAAAATTAAATGAAAATGGTTTATGGATTTAAATGTAAAATATAAACCTGTAGAAAAATGTTAGAAAAAAAATGCTAAAAAATCCTTGGAATGAAAGGCAAGGTGAAGAGTTTATAGTCTTGACACCAAATAATAATCCATTCATTTAAAAATTGCTAAATTGGATCCCACTAAGATAAAGTAAATTTTAAAATAATAAAATTATTGTAATATTATTATTAATTGTTATAAAATGCTATTAGAACATTTATCCAGGTATAATAAAATAATTTAGATTTAAAGAGTGTTCAAAGATGTTTCAAAGAAAACAGTGAATACATATGGCCACATAAAAATGAAAATATTTTATCACAAACAAAATATGGATACACAAGTGTTCTGTTTTAGGCAAGCAACATCTTCAGTCATCCAAAATGTCAACAATATTTTGGAAGAACATGTGAATTTAAATATATTCTTGTATCAGTTTTATCTCCCTGGATCTTTGAGGATACTTGGGTGGAGAGAGGTATTTAAATCAATACATACCTATGTATAAAGTAACTCTAAACCTTTACTTAGTATGCATCTTATTCACAGTTACCTAGTGTGAAGATTAAGTTATAATCTTATTTTATTTTCTCATTAGAAAATATTATTACTGCATATGCTAATTTTTAAAATAGAATTCCCTCTTTTAATAAGACATATGCAATACTTTTGTAAAAAAAAAAAAGAAAAAAAACACATCTTGATTTGAATCATTTTGACATTAACTCCAAAAGAGAGTCTGAAGTCAGGGAGTCTGATTCCTCCAGCTCCGTTTTTTTCCCTCAAGACTGCTTTGGCTATTCGGGGTCTTTTGTGTCTCCAAACAAATTTTAAGATTTTTTTATCTAGTCCTGTAAAAAATGCCATTGATAATTTTTTGTTTGTTTGTTTGTTTGTTTTTTTGTTTGTGGTACGCGGGCCTCTCACTGTTGTGGCCTCTCCCATTGCGGAGCACAGGCTCCGGACGCGCAGGCTCAGCGGCCATGGCTCATGGGCCCAGCCGCTCTGTGGCATGTGGGATCTTCCCGGATCGGGGCACGAACCCATGTCCCCTGCATCGGCAGGCGGATTCTCAACCACTGCACCACCAGGGAAGCCCGCCATTGATAATTTGATAGAGATTGCGTTGAATCTGTAGATTGCTTTGGTAGTATAGTCATTTTCAGAATATTGATTCTTCCAATCCAAGAACATGGTATATCTCTTCATCTGTTTCTATAATCTTTAATTTCTTTCATCAGTGTCTTATAGTTTTCTGCATACAGGTCTTTTGTCTCCCTAGGTAGGTTTATTCCTAGGTATTTTATTATTTTTGTTGCAGTGGTAAATGGGAGTGTTTCCTTAATTTCTCTTTCAGATTTTTCATCATT
>NC_041224.1:35074272-35075509 GCF_002837175.3 Physeter macrocephalus | reverse complement strand
CCCCTCACTTTTAGTCTGTATGTGTCCCTAGGTCTGAAGTGGGTCTCTTGTAGACAGCATATATATAGGTCTTGTTTTTGTATCCATTCAGCAAGCCTGCGTCTTTTGGTTGGAGCATTTAATCCATTCACATTTAAGGTAATTATCGATATGTATGTTCCTATTACCATTTTCTTAATTGTTATGGGTTTGTTTTTGTAGGTCCTTTTCTTCTCTTGTGTTTCCCACTTACAGAAGTTGCTTTAGCATTTGTTGTAGAGCTGTTTGGTGGTGCTGAATTCTCTTAGATTTTGCTTGTCTGTAAAGCTTTTGATTTCTCTGTCGAATCTTAATGTGATCCTTGCCGGGTAGAGTAATCTTGGTTGTAGGTTGTTCTCTTTCATCACTTAAAATATATCATGCCACTCCTTTCTGGCTTGTAGAGTTTCTGCTGAGAAATCAGCTGTTAACCTGATGTGAATGTTGTTGTGTTTAATGTTGTCCCAGAGGTCTCTTAGGCTGTCTTAATTTCTTTTCTTTCTTTTTTCTTTATTCTGTTCCACAGCAGTGAATTCCACCATTCTGTCTTCCAGGTCACTTATCCGTTCTTCTGCCTCAGTCCAATGGTATTTTTTACAGAAGTATAAAATATAATCCTAAAACTTATATGGAAACACAAAAGACCTCGAATAACCAAAGCCATCCAGAGAAAGAAGAACAAAGCAAGAGGCATCATTCTTCCTGTTTGCAAACTATAGTAATCAAAACAGTATGGTACTGGCATAAAAACAGACACATAGATTAAGGGAACAGAATAGCCCAGAAATAAACCCACACATATATGCTCAACTAATATTTAAAAGGGAAGCCAACAATTCTCAATGGAGAAAAGACAGTCTCTTCAATAATGCTCCTGAGGAAAATGAATATTCACATGCAAAAGAATGAAACTAGACCCCTATCTTACACCATTCACAAAAATTAACTCAAAAGGGGTTAAAGACTTAAACATAAGACCTCAAACCAGGATTAGCAGGCAAGATGGCGAACGAGTAAGACGCGGAGATCACCTTCCTCCTCACAGATACATCAGAAATACAGCTACACGTGGAACTTCTCCTATAGAACACCCACCGAACGCTGGCAGAAGACCTCAGACCTCACAAAAGGCAAGAAACCCCCCACGTACCTGGCTGTGTGGATTAAAGGCCCTTGGCGCTCAGGACACTGGTCCACAAGAGACCTCCCAGTTCCACGC
>NC_041224.1:35046242-35068521 GCF_002837175.3 Physeter macrocephalus | reverse complement strand
ATAAATCCAAGGAGAAACACGCCAAGACACATAATAATCAAACTGTCAAAAATTAAATACAAAGAAAACATATTAAAAGCAGCAAGGGAAAAAAAAATAACACACAAGGGAGTCCCCATAAGGTTAACATCTGATCTCTCAGCAGAAACTCTACAAGCCAGAAGGGAGTGGCAGGACATATTTACCAAATGTAAATTAGATAGCTAGTGGGAAGCTGCCGCATAGCACAGGGAGATCACCTCTGTGCTTTGTGACCATGAGAGGTGTGGGATAGGGAGGGTGGGAGGGAGGGTGATGCAAGAGGGAAGAGATATGGGAACATATGTATATGTATAACTGATTCACTTTGTTGTAAAGGAGAAACTAACACACTATTGTAAAACAGTTATACTCCAATAAAGATGTTAAAAAAAAAAAAAAAAGACCTCAAACCATAAAACTACTAGAAGAAAACAGGAAAAAGCTCCTTGACCTGGGTCTTGGCAATGACTTTTTAGATGTGATATGTAAAGCACAAGCAACAAAAACAAAACATAAAGTGGGACTACAACACACTAAAAGCTTTTGCACATTACAGGAAACCATCACCAAAATGAAAAGGCAACCTAGGGAATGGGAGAAAATATTTGCAACTCATATATCTAATAAGGGGTTAATATCCAAAATATATAAAAACTCATACAACTCAAAAGCAAAAAAACCAAATAATCCAATTTTTAAATGTGCAAAGGACCTGAATAGACATTTTTCCAAAGAAGACATACAGATGACTAACAGGCACGTGAAAAGATGCTCAACATCGCTAATCATCAGGGAAATGCGAATCAAAATCTATCACCTCGCACCTGTCACAATGGCCATCATTAAAGACAAGAGATAACAAGTGCTAGTGAGGATGTGCAGAAAAGGGAACCCTTGTGCACTGTTTGTGGGAATGTAAATTGGTGCTGCCACTATGGAAAACAGTATGCAGGTTCCTCAAAAATTTAAAAATAGAATTACCATATAATCCAGTAATTCTACTTCTGGGTATTTATCCAAAGGAAACTAAACCACAATGTTGAAGAGATATCTGCACCCCCATGTTCATATTATTCACAATAGCCAAGATATGGAAATGAGAAGATGTGGTATATATATAAAGGGGGATACAGTTCGGTAATAAGAAGGAATGGAATGAAATCTTGCCATTTGCAACAACACAGATGGACATTGAAGATATTATGGTAAGTGAAATAAGTCAGACAGAGAAAGACAAATACTGTATGATCTCACTTATATGTGTAATTAAATAAAAAACCCAAACTCACAGAAAAAGAGATCAGATCTGTGGTTACCAGAGGTGGAGGGTGGGGGGAGGGGGATTTGGAAGAAGGTTGTCAAAAGGTACAAACTTCCAGCTATAAGATAAATAAATACTAGGGATGTAAGGTACAACATGATTAATATAATTAACACTGCAGTATGTTATAATGGAAGTTGTTGAGAGTAGATTCTAAAAGCTCTCATCACAAAGAAAAAAATTGTTGTGTAATTATATGAGATGATGGATGTTAACTAAATTAACTGTGATAATCATTTTGCAATATATGTATGTCAAGTCATTATGCTGGGGCTTCCCTGGTGGTGCAGTGGTTAAGAATCCGCCTGCCAATGCAGGGGACATGGGTTCGAGCCCTGGTCCGGGAAGATCCCACCTGCCACGGAGCAACTAAGCCCGTGTGCCACAACTACTGAGCCTGCGCTCTAGAGCCCGTGAGCCACAACTACTGAGCCCACGTGCCTAGAGCCCGTGCTCCGCAACAAGAGAAGCCACCGCAATGAGAAGCCTGCACACCGCAACGAAGAGTAGCCCCCACTCACCACAACTAGAGAAAGCCTGCGTGCAGCAACGAAGACCCAACACAGCCAAAAAAAAAAAAAAAGTCATTATGCTGTACACCTTAAACATAGACAGTGCTGTATGTCTATTATATTTCGGTAAGATTGAAAAAAACTAAAATTAAAAATAAACTGAAAAAAATCTAATAGCTATCTTTCCCACTTGTTTTGAAATATAATAGTAATTCATGGTCATTATAAAAATGCTAATTGTACATACAGATAAAATCACTCCCCTAAATGCAACTTCTCAGAAATTATAAATTTTTTCCTGTCCATTTCTCTTTCTATACTTTTACATTTATAATTTTCCATATGTAATTATACTTACTGCTTGGTAACATTTTTTTTTTGGCTTAAGATATTATAAATATTTTCCACACCAATTTATATAAATCTATTCTTTTGAATAGCTACATAATATTCTCTTAATAAGACATGTCCTACTTTATTTAACCATTCCCTACAGATAGAATTTAGAATATTTAAACAATTTTTGTATAAAAAATAATGCCTTCATGGACATCCTCTTGCAAGGCTTTCAGTTCATCTGTTTTTTTCCCAGAAATATAATTGCTGGGTTGAGGGTTATGCCCTTTAAAATCTTGATGTATTAAGCCTACTACCTCCTGATTCTGTTATCTCATTCCCCAATAATGCTACGTAACAAATAACCACAAAGCTTACATTTAAAGATCTAATAATAAGCACCTCCTGCTCGTGTGATCACCTCTTGCTTCGCTGGTCTTGGCTGGCTCGCCTGCGTGTCTGCAGACAGGTTGGGTGGCCCTGGCTGGGATACTGGGTCCTCTGCTCTGCTCACACGTATCTTGCCCTCCAGCAGGGTAGCCAGGGCACGTTCTCCTGGTGCAAAGAGAGAGGTGCAAAGAGAGAGGCTAACTCCAGTCACACGCCTTTCCAGTCCCTGCTTGCACTCTGCGATCACCCTGTGGGCTCCTGCAAGTCGCACAGCTGAGCCTGGACCCAAATGGGCGAGTACCATGAAGCCAGGAGGAAAGGGACGTCAGTTTATGGAGGGTGTAGAACTGAGGACATCTGAGCTATTGCCCCTCCAAGTAGTGTGTTCGTCCACAGTCCTTCCAATATCAGATAAGAACTTTTGTTACACCAATATCAGATAAGAACCTTTGTTTTACCAAAGGCTTACTAACATTGGATATTATCAATTTTGAAACTTTATGCTATCTGGTAGGCAAAAAAATTATATTAATCATGGCTTTCATTTTTATTTCCTGCACTGCTAGTGAGGTGTATCTTATTTCCATGTGTATACTGGCTATTTGTATTCTTCTGAATTGCCTCTTCGTATATTTTTTCTATTTCTCTATTGGTTTCTTTTTAAGATGATGTTTAAATATTTTTTCAAAAAAGCAAGGTCTCAATTTTCCTTTCCTAGACTGCTCTTTTATTCATAAAGGTGAAATAGAGGATAAAACAACTTTGCAGGTAATTCAACCAAATGAAATCTGTACTTTGCGCTCAATTATCTGGATATTCCAAGGGCAAATTTTGATATGAATTATCTCTATAATTTCTTGAGTTCTCTGCTTTACTTTGCAGTTCAACCAAGAAAAAATAGATTATTTCCACTGTACTTTGAAGAATTTAAAAATGAAATATGGCTCCACTTTGTCCTTAACAAAACAACAATCTAACACTAGAAATCAATTCCACCTTTCTATTTTCAGTAGGTGTTTTTAACAAAGCCTTTCTTACTGTTTTTACCTAAAATCTTCTAAAGCTTTGAATTGGGTATATTCTTTTTGGCCATTTTGGTTGAACTAGTGAGTCAAGCTGTGGAAGAAAAGATGGGTCTAAATTCAGCTCTGTTCCACCTCCTCCAAACCATTATCTTCTGGGGGGTCAGGCATGACCCTGGGAGAGGTCAGGATTGGGGGGGGCAGTGGGATGCCAGTCAAGGGTAAAAAGCAAAAAGACAGATTATTCCAATAAGAAGGGAAATAAAAATAATAAAGATACAATCATTATTTACAGGAGCTACAATTTTCCCTATTGAAATAAAAAAGAAATAAAATTAAAATTAAATTTTTGGAAAAATGGCTGCATGTATATTTAATTTTTAAATTTCAATAGCACGCCTATATATATTAACAACAATGACTAAATAGAAAGAGAGAATGCACGCACATGCTACCATTCTTGACAGGATCTAAAAATATAATGTATTTGAAAAGTTTAAAGAAAAAGGTGAATAGCATATGTGACAGAAACTACACAGTATTTTTATGAGATAAGGAAGGCCTTCTGGGAATTCTCTGGTGGTCCAGTGGTTAGGACTCCATGCTCTCACTGCTGAGGGCTCAGGTTCAATCCCTGGTCAGGGAACTAAGATCCCACAAGCCATGCGGTTCAGCCACAAAAACAAAAGGAAGGACTACAGTTTTTAATAATGACTAATAATAATACTAATAGTGATAATAACTACTGGACCACATGCTAGCAGGAAACAACTATAACATTCAGACGTCAGCTGCCTGAAGGACCAGAGAAGCATGTAGATTCTGTAGGAGTCCACATACACTTGTATGAGTCAGTGCCTGTCTCTAGCTTTTTGGCAGGGCCAGACACAATGAGCACTGTGCCCAGGGCCCTAAGGGTGCTGGTGGGAAAACCCCACTCTTTAGTCTTGGAGAACTAGACAGCAGAATCCAGGGAGACTATGACCTCCTGAGGGAGAGAGAGAGAGAATCCCAGAAGGGAAATCCAGAGAGGGGATCCCCAAATCCTATCTATCTGTCCCTGAACTACACATGTGTTGGACAGACTCTGAGAATATCTGCTCAAGAGAGAAGATCTGAGCTGAGACTGGTTCTGAAGCCCAACAAGATAACTGTCTTCTAAAACCAAGAAACAACACTCCCCAGAAGAAAACAGAATCCTGAGTCTTCCCAGCTTAATGTTTTGAATGTCCAGGATTTCCAAAATTACCATATAGACAAATGAAAAACCCAGGGAAATGGAACTCACCCTTCAGAGAAAAGAAAATAAATTGACATAAAGCCTGAGATGCCTTGGATTTGGAACTAACAGGAAAGATTTTAAAGTGGATATTATATCTAACCTCAGTGAGATAAAATATGTTCACAGAGAAATAGAAATGACCAAAAAAAAATTTCTAGAACTGAAAAAACTTAATATCTCAAAAAATTCACTGGATGGACTTAATAGCCAAATGGAGATGACAGAAGAATAACTAAACCTAGTCAATAAATAGAAATGACACAGTGAGAAGAACCAAGAGCATACGGTTGATAAAGAAGATGGAATCCTGAGGGACCTATTAGGGAAGATCAAACAATCTTAACGTATGAATAACTGAAGACCTAGAAGGAGAGGAGAAAGAATGGGACAGAAAAAGTGTTTGAAGAAATAATGGCTGAATGTTTCCATCTTATAAAAGACATAACTTTGTAGATTTAAGACATTCAATAAAAACCAAGCTGGACAAATATGAAGAGGCACATCACAGTCAAATTACTGAAGCTAAATGTGGAGACTAAATGGTGAAACTAAGGAGAAACACAATGTGTTAAATATGGGGATGATAATTCAATTATTGGATGACGTTTCATCAGATGTGAATGAGGCTGGAGAAAAGGAAGCTGTTGACCCAGAATTCTCTAGTGAAAATAACCTCCAAAAATCAAGGCAAAGTTAAGTTTGTTTTTGCAAAAAGGCAGCTAGGAACTTCTGATTTCCAATTCTGCTTCAAATTTGCCATACTGTCTTAACAAAAAGTATAAAACTGAACAGAATAAAAAATCAACAACTCTTCTTGGATCCACAAGAGAGGGAATAACACAGGGCAAACCACGGCCCCCAAGATGGGAGAGACTGACAGACACTGAATACAAACGATTGTAACTTACTGGAGCAGGAACCCAGGGGCAGACACCATGCAGGGACCAGCGCTGGGTAGGAAAGCCTAAATGTAATTGATGGATTGCTGGAGGCTCTGTCAGGACAACTCTGAGAGCTAAAAACTCCAGGGGATCCAATCATAGGGGCTCCATACTTCATGAAATCTACCTCCAGGAGCACTACCACGTTCCCACAGTGAATATGGAGCAGAGGAAAGTCCCCTCAGGTGTCCAGCAGAGAAAGAGGAAAAGAACCATTTAAAAAAACTCTAGAGGGAATTCCCTGGTGGTCCAGTGGTTAAGATACCTTGCTTCCAATGTAGGGGGTGCGAGTTCGATCCCTGGTTGCGGAAGTAAGATCCCGCATGCTGTGCAGTGCAGCCAAAATACAAACTAACAAAAAATCATTATATTGTACACCTGAAACTAACATAATGTTACATGTCAATTGTACCTCAATAAAATAAAATAAGAAATAAAAGTGACCTGCAAGCTTTTAAAAGAATTTTTAAAATAAAAACACTCTAGAGCACTCTGTTCTTCTTAACAAGGCCTGCCTCAGGGGAGACTAGCTAACCTGAGCCTAACCTGCTGGCATTATCAGAGCCTAACTGACCTGGGGGACAGGAAAACCCACTCCAGTCTACTCTACCCATCCTGTGCCACTTAAGGGAGGAAAAAACTGAGACGCACTTGTCCAGAGGAACAGGCTTCACTAAAGGACCTAGACCCAATGATAGGACTATCAAACACTTCCTCTCCCTCCACACCTCACTATCACATCACTAGTGACCTATTTATAGCAGTTCCTCTTGCTCAGGACATTACGTCCAAATACCAAGAAAAAAGCCACAAGGCATATCAAAAGGCACACACACACACACACAGTCTGAAGAGATAGAGGAAGCATCAGAACCAGACATGGCAGAATGCTGTAACTATCAGACTGGGAATTTAAAACAACTATGATTAGTATGCTAAGTGCTCTAATGGATAAAGTAGACAGCATGCAAGAACAGATGGGCAATGTAAGCAGAGATGTAAATCCTAAGAAAGAACCAAGAAGAAATGCTAGAAATCAAAAACGCTGTAACAGAAATGAAGAATGCCTTTGATAGTCTCATTAGCGTGTGTGTGTGTGTGTGTGTGTGTGTGTGTACACGCGCATGTGTGATGTAAAAATCCTCAACAAAATGTTAGCAAGTTGAATTTAAAAAACTATTTAAATTATTTACACCATAACCAAGTGGGATTTATCTCAGGTATGCAAGGCTGGTTCAGCATTCAAAAATCAATTAATGTAATCCATCACATGAATAGTTTAAAAAAGAAAAATCACTGATCGATCAATAGGTATAGAAAAAGAATTTGACACAATCCAACACCCATTCATGATAAAAACTCTCAGTAAACTAGAAATAGAGGGAAACTTTCTTAACTTGATAAAGACTATCTAACAAAGACCTATAGCTAACATCATACTTAATGGTGAGAAACTTGAAGCATTCCCACTAAGATCAGGTACAAAACAGGACCTCCCCACTGTCACCACCACTCCTTTGCCACCTCATAAAAAGCAAATGTAATAAATCAAAAAGAGAAAATAAAAGGTATACAGATTAAGAAGGAAGAAACAAAACTGTCTTTGTCTGCAGATGGCATGATTGTCTATGTAGAAAATCCAAAATAATCAACAAAAATCTCCTGGAACTAATAAGTGATTATAGCAAGGTTGTAGGATACAAGGTTAATATACAAAAGTCAGTTGCTTTCCTATGTACCAACAATGAAAAAGTGGAAATTGAAATTTAAACAGTAATATCATTTACATTAGTACTACCAAAACTGAAATACTTAGGTATAAATATAACAAGAATTTTACATGAAGAAAACTATAAAACTCCGATGAGCTAAATCAAAGAAGAACTAAATAGATATTCCATATTCATGGACAGGAAGATTCAATATTGTCAAGATGTCTGTTCTTCCCAACTTGATCTACAGATTCAATCAATCCCAATCAAAGTACCAGCAAGTTATTTTGTGTATATCAACAAACTGATTCTAAATTGTACCTGAAGTGGCAAAAAGACCCAGAAAGACCAACACAATATTGAAGAAGAAGAAAAAAGTTATAGGGCTGATGTTACCAGACCTCAAGACTACAAAACAGTGTGTATTGGTGAAGGAACAGACAAATTGATCAGTGGAACAGAACAGAGAGCCCAGAAGTAGACCCACATAAATATAGTCAACTGACGTTTGACAAAGGAGCAAGGCAATGCAATGCAGTGAACACAGCATCTTCAACAAATGGTGCTAAAATAACTGGACATACACATGCAAAAAAATTTAATCCAGACACAGATCTTACACCTTTCATAAAAAAATAACTCAGAAGGGATCATAGACTTAAATGCAAATGGTAAAACTATAAAATTCCTAGAAGGTAACATACGAGAAAACCTAGATGGCCTTGGGTATGGTGATGCTTTTTTTTTTTTAATAAATTTATTTATTTTATTTATTTATTTTTGGCTGCACTGGGTCTTCGTTGCTGTGCACGGGCTTTCCCTAGTTGTGGTAAGTGGGAGCTACTCTCCGTTGCAGTGCACGGGCATGTCATTGCAGTGGCTTCTCTTGTTGAGGAGGATGGGCCCTAGGTGCATGGGCTTCAGTAGTTGTGGCAAGTGGGCTCAGGAGTTGTGGTGCGTGGGCTCTAGAGTGCAGGCTCAGTAATTGTGGTGCACAGGCTTAGTTGCTCCACGCCATGTGGGATCTTTCCAGACCAGGGCTCGAACCCGTGTCCCCTGCACTGGCAGGCAGATTCTTAACCACTGTGCCAACTGGGAAGCCTGGTGATGCCTTTTATGATACAATACCACCAAAACATGATCCATCAAAGAAAGAATTGATAAGCTGGACTTCACCGAAATTAAAAACTTCTGCTTTGTGAAAGACAATGTCCAGAGAATTAGAAGACAAGCCACAGACTAGGAGAAAATATCTGTGAAAGTCGCATCTAATAAAAGAGTGTTATCCAAAACATACAAGAACCCTTAAAACTTAACAATAAGAAAACAAACAACCTGATTAAAAAATGGGGCAAAGACCTGAACAGACACCTCACCAAAGAAGATACACAGATGGAAAATAAGCACATGAAAATATGCTCCACATCATATGTCATCAGAGAAATGCAAATTAAAACAACAATGATATAACACTATATACCTATTAGAATGGCCAAAATCCAGAACACTGACACCACCAAATGCTGACAAGTATGTGGAGCAACACAAGCCCTCACTCACTGCTGGTGGGAATGCAAAATGGTGCATCCTCTTTGGAAGACAATTTGGCGGTTTCTTACAAAACTAAACGTACTCTTACCATACAATCCAGCAATTGTGCTCCTTGGTATTTACCCAAATGAGTTGAAAACTTATGTCCTCACGAACACCTGCACATGGATTTATAGCAGCTTTATTCATAGTTGCCAAAACTCATATAGGCACTTTGGAAGACAATTTGGCAGTTTCTTACAAAACTGAACATACTCTTACCATATGATCCAGCAATCACACTCCTTGGTATTTACCCAAAGGAGTTGAAAAATTACGTCCACACAAAAACCTGCACACAGATTTATAGCAGCTTTATTCATAATTGCCAAACCTAGGAAGCCACCAAGATGTCCTTCAGTGGGTGATGGATAAATAAACTGTGGCACATACAGACATGGAATACTACTGAGTGCTAAAAAGAAATGTGCTATCAAGCCATGAAGAGATATGCGGAAATCTGGAAGATTACATACTACATGGTTTCAACTTAATGGCATTCTGGAAAAGGTATAACTATGGAGAAAGTAAAAATATCAGTGGTTTCCAGGGATTGGGAACAGGGAGGGATGAGTGGGTGGAGCACAGAGGATTTTTAGGGCAGTGAAATTACTCTGTATGACACTATAATGATGGATACATGTCTTTATACATTTGTCCAAACCGATAGACTGTACACCACTGAGAGTGAACCCTGATGTAAACTATGGACTATGGGTGATTATGACGTGTCAATGTAGGTTCATCCTTGGTAAATAAATAAATAATAAATAAAAAGTACCATTCTGGTGAGAGATGTTCATAATGGGGGAGACCACGCAGGTGTGGTGTCAGGGGGTATATGGAAATCTCTGTACCTTCCTCTCAATTTTAATGTAAACTTTAAACTACTCTAAAAAATAAAGTGTTAAAAAGAAGACTCAAGGGGACTTCCCTGGTGGTCCAGCAGTTAAGACCCCGCGCTCCCAATGCAGGGGACCCAGGTTCAATCCCTGGTCAGGGAACTAGATCCCGCATGCCACAACTAAGAGTCTGCATGCCGCAACTAAAAGATCCGGCGTGCCACAACTAAGACCCAGTGCAGCCAAATAAATAAATATTTTAAGAAAAAAAGAAGAATCAAAACAAAATACCTTCTCATGTAACAAATACTTTGCTACCAGAAAATTAACACTACAAGAAATGAGAGGGCTTCCCCTGTGGAGCAGTGGTTGAGAATTCGCCTGCCGATGCAGGGGACACGGGTTCGTGCCCCAGTCCAGGAAGATCCCACATGCTGCGGAGCGGCTGGGCCCGTGAGCCATGGCCCGTGAGCCTGTGCATCCGGAGCCTGTGCTCCGCAACGGGAGAGGCCACAACAGTGAGAGGCCCGCGTACCACAAAAAAAAAAAAAAAAAAAAAAAAAAAAAGAAATGAGAAAGTAAGTTCTTCAGAATGAAAGGAGTTCATGTCAGGTGGAAATCTGCATTGTTGGAAGTGAGTGAAGAACATGAGAAATGGTATATATCTGACCAAATACAAAAGGTATTATGCTTTATTTGCCTTTAATTTCTTTATACTACTTACGACTATTTAAAGCAAATACTATAACAGTACCTTGTGGAAATCATAATATGTGTAGATAAAATATATTTAACAGCAATAGCATAAAGAATGTGGGGTGGGAGAAATGTGGACCTATAATTGCAAGATTTCTGCATTTTATGTAAAGTTTTAAATTTGTAACTATAATTAGAATCTGAAAAGTTACAAATGTAAAACAGAAGTTTCTGTTCTAATGGAGTAAGCACACTGCACCTTGTCTCTCCACTAAATGCAGCAATATACATAGAAACAAAACCTGAATACAATGCATGGAGCAACTAATTGAGGTCCCTGGAAATAAAGAGTAGCAGGCAGACTAGGGAAGAAGAGAAAATTTTGAAATATCACCAAACTAGCAGTGAGTTTACCATGTTTTTCCTTCGGTGTCATCCAGCCTGGACTCAATGTAGCCTAAAATCCAGAATACAGATAGAGAGGGCCCCAGAATAAGCTGTCTAGTTCTGGACTGAGTGATGGAAAGGAGTTTCCTAATGCTCAGAAATCTCCCATTTTTTCTTTCATCTAGTCACACACATCCCAATCTAGGCAATTCTATGGTGGTGGCAGTGGCAACATCAATAATAAGGACCTGCCCACAGGAGCTTAAAACTGGAGGGAGCAGAACCTTCCTCTCCACTTGGAGGAGCCATGACAGGAAGAGCAAAGCACACATCACTGCTTACTTTCTCTCCTCTCTTCAGTTGGTCCTGGACACATGGTCAGCAGCATGAAATGTAAGCAGAGGAAGGTAAGTAAAGTCCCAGTTTCTGGCTGAAGGATTGAAGTGGGAAGCTCCAGAGAACTTGAAAATTACAGGGAAATTGAGGAGAAGGGGGATCTTTGGAAAGTGAATCCATAAAGCTGCTTATGAATGTCTGGGATCATCCTTGCATAGATGTGCCCTTAAACATGCATACAATTTCCATAGGATTTAAATAAGACCTAGAGTCTCATAACATAATATTAAAATTATACAGGATACAATCCAAAAATTGCTTGACTAAGAACCAGTAAAATCTCAAGTTGAATGGGAAAAGACAATCAACAGACAATAGTGCTGAGATGACACAGGTGTTGGTATTACCTGACAAGACTTTAAAT
Organism: Physeter macrocephalus; assembly: GCF_002837175.3. NCBI lineage: Eukaryota > Metazoa > Chordata > Mammalia > Artiodactyla > Physeteridae > Physeter > Physeter macrocephalus. The sequence goes on along the minus strand of NC_041224.1, from coordinate 35,056,709 downwards.
CAAAAAAAATGCTCCAAGAAGTAAAGGTTAATGCTCTTAAAATGAATGAAATGACAGAAAGTCACAGCAAAGAAATAAGTAAAAACTAATAGAAAATTTATAACTGAAAAATATAATCATGGAAAATTTAAAAACTCAAAGGGTGGTCTTTTTTTTTTTTTTTTTTTGTGGTATGCGGGCCTCCCTCTGTTGTGGCCTCTCCCGTTGCAGAGCACAGGCTCCGGACGCGCAGGCTCAGTGGCCATGGCTCACGGGCCCAGCCGCTCCGCGGCATGTGGGATCCTCCCAGACCAGGGCACAAACCCGGTTCCCCTGCATCGGCAGGCGGACGCGCAACCACTGCACCACCAGGGAAGCCCCAATGGGTGGTCTTAATAGCAGAATGGAGATGACAGAGAAAGAGACAGTGAAGTCAAATAAGGATCAATAGAAATTATTCATTCTGAACACTGGAGTGAAAAAGATTGAGAAGAAAATGACAGTTTCAGGGACTTGTGTGATGACATCAATATGTCCAACATTTATGCCAGAGAGAGTTGGCATATGTCCAGAGTCCCAGGAGAGATGAAAGCGTGCAATGCAGAAGAAGACAGTTGAAGAATCATGACTGGAAATTATGACATTTGACAAAAGACAGAAACTTCCATATCTTTTGAGTTTTAAGAAACTCAGTGAATGCAAAACATGATAAACCTAAAGAAATGCACACTCAACCACATCATAATTACACAGCCGAAAACTAAAGACAAAGAAAAAACTTTGAAAGCAACCAGAATAAAATGACACAATACTTACAGAGGAACAAGGATTCAAATGTCTGCAGATTTCTCATCAAAAACCATGGAGGCCAGAAGAAAGGAAAGCATTTTTTAAGTGCTGAAAGGACTGTCAATTCAGAATTCTATATCCAGTGAAAAATATCCTTCAAGAATTAAGATAAAATAAAGACATTCCCAGATGGAGCAAAGTTAGAATTCATTGCCAACGTGTCTCTTACAAAAGAAATTCTAAATGGGGGGTTATTTAGATAGAAGGAAAATGATATGAGAAAGAACCCTGGAACATCTGGGTAAATATAATAAACTATTCTCCTCTTGAGTTCTTGGAAGTATGTTTGGCAGTTGAAAGCAAAAATTAAAACATTGTCTGACTCGTTTCTCAGTTTGTAGATGTAATATATAAGACCATTGTAACGTTAAGGTGGGGGTGGGGGAATAAAGAAACCTATGTGGTGATGAGGTTTCTATATTCTATTTGAAGTGGTAAAATGGTGATTATAACTTGACTGTGAAAGTTAAATATGTGTATTCTAGTCCCTAGAGAATTGCTTTTAAAAAAAAAACTATACAAAGAGATACAACCACATCAGATAAATTAAAATAAATATTAAAATGTTCAAATAACAAGCAAGAAAGCAGGAAAGGGGAAACAGAGGAATAAAAACCAGAGGGAACAAGCAGGAAACAACCAATAAAATCATGGACCTAAATCCAAGCATATCAATAATTACATTAAATGTAAATCATCTAAACACACCAATTAAAAGACAGAGATTTTTAGAATACAGAAAAGACAGCCTAATTATATGCTGCCTACCAGAAACTGACTTCCAGTATATTGATACAGTCAGTTTAAAGGTGAAAGAATAGAAAAAATATGGTATAAAAATTTCAATAAAAATAAAGCTCAGAAGTGACATCAGCAAAATGGTGAAGTAGGCAGCTCCACATGTGCATCTTCCCAAAGAAACATTGATAACCAGCAGATACTGTAAGGACCAATTTTTTGAGGACCTGGAAAATAGTTAAAAGTTTACAATATCTGAGTGCCATGTCAAGAAAAAGGCACTTCAAAATGGTAGGAAACCTTTGTGGTGATTTTCCTTTCCCTGGCCTGACTCCCTCCCTGGTGTGGCAGCAGTCTTAAAGTGAGAGCAGTTTTAAAACAGTGACACCCCGACACACCCTGCTCCCATTACACAACTATTTCCCTGGTCCTGAAGGGGGGCAGAGAAAACTTTAATAGCAAATTACTGTGTATGTCTGTGCTCATCTCTCTGGGGTCTACCTGAAGGACTAATACAAGGTACTTGTGTCAGTTTCACCTAGCTCAGAACCCAGGCTAGAAAAGTGAGGAGAATGGCTTGAAAACACTACAAGCCAGACTAACAACACTCAGACATTTGAGACAAAATATTTCAGTAAACATACAACAACCTTCCTAAAGCATAAACTGGGGAGAGTTTCTTAGGGAAAATACAACAATGAAAAGCAACTGTGTATACTAAGGAATTTAGAATGAAACACACATGTCCAGTGAAGATGCATGCTCAGAAGAGACCTGAGAAAACCCTAAACTTTCACCTTGGGCTTACAGTGCAAGCCTGGCTAATAGTTGAAGGAGAGTCCTAACACAGCACCAATTTTCAAAGACTGTGAGAGGTCTGTCTTTTTCTCTCTCTGACTCTATCTCTCTTCTCTGTCTCCCTCTCTCCATCTCTGTCTGTATGTCTCTGTCACTCTCTCTCTCTCTATCTCTCTCTGTTTTTGTTTGTTTGTGTTCTTAGTTCCTGGCATTCCAGGAAATCTCTGTCAAAACACTAGCTGAACACAAGCTGAGGAGCAGAGGCTGTGAATGCATCAGCAGGGAATACAGTCTTTGAAATAACAGTTTGGGAAGTCTCAAAACAAATGGACAACTTCCAACAACAAAAACAAACAAACAAACAAAAACAACAACAAAACAAAACAACAACAAATAACCTAGCAAGCCCTGGGGAAAGCAGAGAGTCAGAGAGTCTGATTTCCAGTGTTATCACTTTGTAATATTCAAATGTCATTTTTAGCAGCAGCAGCAACAACAACAAAAGGCATGAAAAGAAACAGCAGAGCATGGCCCATTCAAAGGAACAAAATAATTGACAGAAATCATCTCTGTGGAGGTCCAGAAATCTTAACAAAGATTTAAAAATAACAGTTTTAAATATTCTCAATGACCTAAAGGAAAACATAGACAAAGAACTAAAGCAAATCAGGAAAGTGATGTGTAAACAAAATGAGAATATCAATAAAAAGATTTAAAAAAACATAAAAAGGAACCAAAAAGAAATGGAGCAGAATATAGTAATTAAAATGAAAATTCACTAGAGAGATTCAACAGCAGGTTTGAGCAGGTAGACAAATCATCAAACTTAAGATAGGACGATGAAAATTACTGTCTGAAAGACTAGAAAGAGAAAAGAATAATGAAAAATGAACAGAGCCCAAGGGACCTGGTGGAGCACCATCAAGTGAACCAGCACATATATATGGAAGTCCCAGAAGGAGAGAGAAAGAGAAAGGGTGGCAAGAATATTTGAAGAAAAAATGGTCAAAAATGTCCCAAATTTGATGAAAGACATCAACCTACAAATCCAGGATATTTAATGAACTCTAACTAGGTTAAACTCAAAGAGATCCATGTGAGACACATTATAATTAAGTTATGAAAGGACACAGAGAACACTGAAAGCAAGAAAAGAGGAGTGACTCATCAAGTACATGGAATCCTCAGCCAATTTTGCATCAGAAACCTTGGAAGCCAAAAGACAGAGGGTTGACATATTTTAAGCGCTGAAAGAAAAAAAAAAACAAAACTGTCAACAGAGAGTTCTATATCTGGCAAAACTGTAATAAAAAATGAGGTAGAAATAAGACATTCCCAGAAAAACAAAATCTGAGGGAGTTCATTACTGCTAGACTTGCCCACAAGAAATGTTAAAGATAGTCCTTCAGAACAAAACAAAAGGATACTAGACAGCAACTCAAAGTTGTATAAAGAAATGAAGACTTCCATGAAGGTAAATACACGTACATATGTAAAAGCAAGTATTATGGTATTTCAGTTTACACTTCTACTTTTTTTCCTAAAAAATTAAAAAATGTATTTATGAGTCTATATTATTTGGCACAAATGTATAAAGATGTAATTTGTGACAACAACAATATAAACAGAACAGAGGGAAGACAGAATTGTATAGGAGCAGTTCTGTATGCTTTCAAATATAAATTGGTAATAGCTCAAAAAAGATTATTTTAAATTTAAGATGTTAAATATAATCTCCAGGGTACCACAAAGAAGATCTCTTTAAAAATATACACACAAAAGGAAATGAAAGGGGGGTCAAATGGTTTACTATTTTTTAAAAAAAAGAGGGCTTCCCTGGTGGCGCAGTGGTTGAGAGTCCACCTGCCAATGCAGGGGACACGGGTTCGTGCCCCGGTCTGGGAGGATCCCACATGCTGCGGAGCGGCTAGGCCCGTGAGCCATGGCCGCTGAGCCTACGCGTCCGGAACCTGGGCTCTGCAACGGGAGAGGCCACAACAGTGAGAGGTCCGCGTAGCAAAAAAAAAAAAAAAAAAGAAAGAAAAAAAAAGAAAAAAAAGAAATGAAGCACAAAGGCAGTAATGGAGGAAATGAGGGACAAAAAAGATATAAGACAGGGCTTCCCTGGTGGCACAGTGGTTGAGAGTCCGCCTGCCGTTGCAGGGGACATGGGTTCGTGCCGCAGTCCGGGAAGATCCCACATGCCGCGGAGCAGCTGGGCCTGGGAGCCATGGCCACTAAGCCTGCATGTCCAGAGCCTGTGCTCCGCAACAGGAGAGGCCACAACAGTGAGAGGCCCGCATACAGCAAAAAAAAAAAAAAAAAGATATAAAACAGACAGAAAACAAATAGCAAGATGGCAGAAGTAAGTCCTTTCTTATCAGTAATTACTTTAAACTGTCCAATCAAAAGTCAGAGATTGTAGAATGAATTTAAAAAAAAACAAACAAACATGATCTGGGACTTCCCTGGTGGCGCAGTCATTAAGAATTTGCCTGCCAATGCATGGGAAACAAGTTCAAGCCTTGGTCCGGGAAGATCCCACATGTTGTGGAGCAACTAAGCCCATGGGACACAACTACTGAGCCTGTGTGCTACAACTACTGAAGCCCATGCGCCTAGAGTCCATGCTCTGCAACGAGAGGAACCACCACAATGAGAAGCCTGTGCAACGCAACGAAGAGTGGCCCCGGTTTACCCTAACTAGAGAAAGCCTACACACAGCAACAAAGACCCAACCCAGCCAAAAATAAATAAATAAGTAAAATATTTTTTAAAAAAACATGATCCAACTATATGCCATCTACAGGAGACTCACTTGAGATTCAAAAACACAAACAGATTGAAAGTGAAAAGATTGAAAAGATATTCCATACAATTAGTACCCAAAAGGGAGCTGGAGTAGCTATACTAACGTCAGACAAAATAATCTTTAAATTAAAAAACTGCTAAAAGCAGTGAAGAAAGACATTATATATTAATACATGCATCAAATAACAGAGTACCAATATGAAGCGAGCACTTGATAGAATTGAAGGGAGAGATGAACAGTTACACATAAGAGCTGGGGACTTCAATATATCAGATGCAATAATGGATAGACCAATTATACAGAAGATCAATAAGGAAACAGAGAACTTGAACAACACTCTAAACCAACTATATGCAACAGACATACATGGAACACTCTACCCAACAACAGAATACACATTTTTCCCAAGTGCAGTAGAACATTCTCCAGGATAGAGCATATATTAAGCCACAAAACAAGTCTCAATACATTTAGAAGAACTGAAATCATACAAAGTATCTTTTCTGATCACAGTGAAACAAAGCTAGAAATCAATAACAAAAGGAAAACTGGAAAATTCACAAATATGTGGTAAACAACACAGTCTTAACAACCAATGCATCAAAAGAGAAATCACAAGAGAAATGAGAAAATACTCAGAGATGAATGAAAAAAAATACAACACACCAAAATTTATGGGCTGCAGTGAAGCCAGTGCCCAGAGGGAAATTTATAGCTGTAAATGCCTAAATTTAAAAAAGAGTATCTCAAATCAATAACCTAACTTTATACTTTGAGGAACTAGTAAAAGAAGAGAAAACTAAACCCAAAGCTAGCAGAAGGAAGGAAGTAATAAAGATTACAGAGGATATAAATAAACTAGAGGATAGTAAAACAACAGAATCAATAAAACCAAAAGATGGTTCTTTGAAAAAATCAACAAAGTTGACAAACCTAGATTAACAAAGAAAAAAGAGAGAGAATGCAAATAGCTAAAATCAGAAATGAAAGTGGGACATTACTATTGACCTTACAAAAATAAAAAGGATTATAAGAGAACACTATAAACAATTATATGCCAAAAACTTGAATTGCCTAAATGAAATGGAAAAATTCCTAGAAACACACAGGTTACCTAAACAGACTCGATATGAAATGGAAAATCTCAACAGACCCATAACAAGTAGACACTGAATCAGTAATCAAACATCTCCCAACAAAGAAAAGTCCAGGATCAGATGGCTTCTCTGTAAATTCTACCAAACATTTAAAGAAAAACTGGCACCAATCCTTCTCAAACTTGTTCAGAAAATTAAAAAGGAGGGAATACTTCCTAACTCATTTAATGAACCTAGCATTACCTTGATTCCAAAGCTAAATGAAGACATCATGAGAAAAGAAAACTACAGACCAATATCCATTATGAATATTGATTTTAAAACTATAAAATACTAAAATATTCAATGAAATACTAGCAGAATAAATCTAAGAGCATATTGAAAGGATTATATAGCATGACCAAGTGGGATTTATATCAGAAATGTAAGAGTGGTTCAACATAAGAAAATCAGTCAATATAATAAACCACATCAATAGAACAAAGGGAATAAGCCATGTGATCATCTAAACTGACACAAAAAGGCATTTGAAAAAATGCAACACACATTCATGAGAAAAACAAAAGAACTAGGGGTATAAGCGAACTTCCTCAACATGATAAAGACATTTATGAAAAACTCAAGCTAATATACTCAAGAGTGAAAGATCAAAATATTTCCCCCTAAGATTAAAAACAAGACAAAGATGCTCACTTTCAATCTCTCAATTCAGCATTGTACTAGTAATTCTAGCCAAAACAATTAGAAAAGAAAAAGAAATAAAAGGTATCCCAACTGGAAAAGAAGTTAGACTATCTCTATTTATAGACGATATAGTCTTATATTTAGAAAATCCCAAAGTATCCACACGATAGCTACTAAAGCTAATAAAGGAATTCAGCAAAGTCGCAGGGTATAAGGTCAACAGAGAAAAATCAGTTGTATTTCTATACATGTGCAATGTACAATCTAAAAAGGAAATGTAAAAAGTAATTCAATTTGCAATAGCATCTAAAAAAATAAAATACATAGCAATAAACTTAACCAAGGTGGTGAAAGATCTACACACTGAAAACTACAAGCATTGCTCAAATAAATCAAAGAAAACCTAAATAAATGGAAATACATCACTTGTCCACAGGTAGGAAGACAATATTGGTAAGATGTCAATATTACTTGAAGTGAGCTACAGATTCAATGCAATCCTTATCAAATTCCAACAACCTTTCTTGCAGAAATGAAAAAGATGATCCTCAAATTAATATGTAATTGCAGTGGGCCCTGAAAGGCCAAAACAACCCACTTAGACTTCAGCTAAATGACAAAAGAACAAAGTTAATGACTTATACTTCCTGTGCTTTTACATACTGAATCTGCAAGATTTATCAATTTATTGCAATCAAGCTTGAAGTGAGAAAGCCAGGCAAAGGTCTTGAAGATTTCTCATTATCAAAAGACTCCAAATCTCCCTATAGACAAGTGAGTTACAGAAAACTCAGCTTTCCAAGACAAGTTATTGTATATAGCCTCAAAGTTATTATATTCCACAGGATATTAAGTATTTGCAATTAAATATTTACAGTCTAGATGACACAAAAAGTAACTTTTAGGAAATAAATTCTCCAACTCACTAGGATAAGATCTAGAACAGGTATAAATGTTGACAGAAAAGGACCTTGACACAACTTGAGTTAAGAGTTATTTTCTTACAGATTCAATGCAATTTCTGTCAAAATCTCCATGACATTTTTTTGCAGAAGTAGAGAAATCCATCCTAAAATTTATATGGAATGTCAAGGGACCCCTGATAGTCAAAACAATCTTGAAAAAGAAGAACAAAGCTGATGGTCTCAAACTTCCTGATTTCAAAACTTATTGCAAAGCTACAGTAATCAGGGCTTCCCTGATGGCGCAGTTGTTAAGAATCCGCCTGCCAATGCAGGGGGCACGGGTTCGAGCCCTGGTCCGGGAAGATCCCACATGCCGCGGAGCAACTAAGCCTGTGCGCCTCAACTACTGAGCCTGCGCTCTAGAGCCCGCGAGCCACAACTATTGAGCCTGCGTGCCACAACCACTGAGCCCATGCACCTAGAGGCCGTGCTCTGCAACAAGAGAAGCCACCACAATGAGAAGCCCGCACACTGCAACGAAGAGTAGTCCCTGCTTGCTGCAACTAGAGAAAGCCCGCGTGCAGCAACGAAGACCGAACGCCTCCAAAAACAAACAAATAAATAAATAAATCTCTTAAAAAAAAAAAGCTACAGTAATCAAAACAATGTGGTACTGGCAAAAAGACAAATAAAACAGTGGAATAGAATAGACAGCACAGAAAAAAACCCTTGCATATAGAGTCAAATGATTTGCAACAAGGGTGCCAAGACCATTAAATAAGGGAAAGAACAATATTTTCAACAAATGGTGTTGGGAAAACTGGATATCCACAAATGAAAGAATGACATTGGACCCTAACATATATTACATACAAAATTAACTCAAAATGAATCAAAGACCTAAATGGAAGAGTTAAAACTATAAAACTCTTAGAAGAAAACGTAGAGGAAATTTTCAATTTTTAATTTGGCAATGATTTCTGGATATGACACCAAAAGGCAACAAAAGGAAAAATAGATAAACTGGACTACATCACAATTTAAAACTTCTGTACATCAAAAGATACAATCAACAGAGTGAAAAAGGTAATACCTGGAATGGAAGAAACTATTTGGAGATTACATATCTGATAAGGGGTTAATATCCAGGATACATAAAGAACTCCTACAACTCAGTAACAACAACAACAAAAAAAACCCAATTAAAAAATGAGCAAAGACTTGAAAAGGCACTTCCCCAAAGAAGATATATAAATGGCCAAAAAGTACATTAAAAGATGCTCAGTGTTGGGCTTCCCTGGTGGTGCAGTGGTTAGGAATCTGCCTGCCAGTGCAGGGGACATGGGTTCGTGCCCCATTCCGGGAAGATCCCACATGCCGCGGAACAACTAGGCCCGTGAGCCACAACTACTGAGCCTGAGCGTCAGGAGCCTGTGCTCCACAACAAGAGAGGCCGCAACAGTAAGAGGCCCGTGCATCGCGATGAAGAGTGGCCCCCGCTCGCCACAACTGGAGAAAGCCCTCGCACAGAAACGAAGACCCAACACACCAAAAATAAATATAAAAAATAAATAAATAATTTTTTTTAAAAAAGATGCTCAGTGTTACTAATTATTTGGTGAATGCAAATCAAAACCACAATAAGATACCACCTTACAACCATTAGGATGACTACCATCACAAAAACAAAATAACTAATGTTGAAAAGGATGCAGAGAAATTGGAATCCTTGTGCACTCTTGATGGGAATGTAAAATGACACAGCAGCTGTGGAAAACAGTATGATGGTTCCTCAAAAAATAAAACATTTAAAATTAGCATATGATCCAGTGATTCCATTTTTGGATATGCACCCAAAAGAATTGAAAGCAGGGATTCAAACAGATATTTGTGCACTCATGTTTATAACAACATTATTCACTATAGCCAGAAGTTGAAAGCAACCCAAGTGATCATCAATGGATGAATGGATAAACAAAATGTGGTATTATATATAAAATGAAATATTACTCAGCCTTAAAAAGGAATGAAATTATGATACATGCTACGACATGGATGAACCTTGATGATGTTATGCAAAGTGAAATAAGTCAGTCACAAAAGGGCAGATATTGTAAGTTTCCACTTATATGAGGTACCTAGGGTGGTCAAATTCATGGAGACAGTAGAATGGTAATTGCCAGGGCCTGAGGCCAGGGGAGAATGAGGAGTTATTGTTTAATGAGGACAGCTTCTAGATGTGGATGGTAGTGATGGTTGTAGGACTATGTGAATGCATTTCATGTGAATGAACTGTACAGTTTAAAATAGTTAAGATGGTAAATTTTACCTTATGTATATTTCACCACAATTCTTTAAAAAACAAAGATTTACATTCTTGGCATCTTTAAATGTCTTATAAGTATTTGCAAACTTTATCTTTGATTTCTTCTCCTCTCTGAGTCAATAGTCCTCATCTTCCCAAGGTTCTTGCTAATAAATGCTAATAAGAGTCTCCTAATCTCTGGCATATGCTTGATTTTTTTGAGCCAGGCTGAATCTCAGTTTATGGAACTTGCTGAATATGTGATTTTTTTTTTTTTTTTTTTTTTTTTTTTTTTTTTTT